>NW_027070076.1:0-7337 GCF_002906115.3 Quercus suber
GAAACACTAGTGACACATGAAGGCATTTTTGGCCACTAGTGATACATATTCTTCTTAAATATTTTGGTCTTTGCTACAGTCCTTTTCCTATGCACTAAATCCTGAAAGCCACTGTGGGTGCTACTCAACTACTGGATCCAAGTAACCTCCCAAAAATACGTGCCTTCATCGAACCCACTCACAAAGTTGATCATTCCACTAGAAGTTCAATTCTTGCAACCCAAAAAAATAAAATGCTAAGTAGCAGTTGTTATCAAGTAAAAAAAAAAAGGCAGCCCCTCACTCCATTTAAAAGCGAGCAAATCATGTCAATTCATAATAACTGTTTAGTTTCTGATAAAACTAGACAAAGAGGATCCAACATGATACAAGGAATTAAAGATTTGAGCACACTTGAACCCTGTAAAGAGAAAATGATTACAAAATTTGTGTAGTGCATAACTGTTTGACATACAGGGGACAGTAATATGCAAGTGAAGGACCTGGTAAGTATAGTAAGTACCTAACACAAAAACTGTCTTTCCTCAAAACTCGGTACAAAATACTTTCAAAAGCAACAATAGGCGCTTAAGATGCCAACCAATCAAGCTGGAGGTTTCAGAAGATAGTAATATGCAAGCGAAGGACATAAGTTTGAATCAACCATAGCAATAGCAAAACCCAATAGACATGAAAGACAAGCACCAAAGCAGATTACTAAATCTAACAGCTTACAAATCATTAGAAAAATTAGCAAAAACACAAAGTGAATTGAGAGCATTTCCAGCAAATTCATCAAATTTTTATACTGTTTAGAGAATGAAGAGTGACTTTTACCTTTATTTATTCACTTTTTCAAATACACTTTCCAACAGATTTTCTATCCTATTATTTATCTCATTTAAACATTATTTCTTCATTCATTATTTATTCTTTTTTAAACAACTACACATCTTTCAACTTTTTTTATTCAACACCTAATTATTATAATAGAAAAAAATATTTGAAGAATGAACAGTAGGCCATCAGATTTGATGAGCTACTATTCATGAGGAAAAAAAAAATTAGAGTTTAGAGAATCCATTAGAGTAGCTTTTTTTGGTCTCATTCTCTATAATAAAGAATATTTTGCCTTTACATACACCATTGGAGATGCTCTGACAACTGGAAAGGAATCACAATTTTCTTATAGTAAATTCATAAAATAAATGAATAAAGAGCAAAAAATAGGCAAAAATTTTACTATTTTTCGAAGTTATTAGTGTTTTACAATTATTTGAGAAATATTTAGCAAGGTAGACTTTTTGGAACTTGAGTTTTCATAGGGACTTTTTCACGACCTTTTCCTACGTGACCCTGACAGAAGAATAAAGAGAAGCCCAAAGCCACAATTGTTGACTCTCTTTCGCTACCTTTTTCTACGTGACCCTGACAAAAGAAAGAAAAAATGGAAACCCAAAGCCACAATTGTTGTCTGCGCAACTTTGACTGTGTGAGTGCAATCACACCCACAATTGTTGACTGTGTGAGATAGCCATTGTTGACTGTGCGATTGAATGTGTGAGTGCAATAACACAGCCACAATTGTTGATTGCGTGAGTGCAATCACACAGCCACAATAGTTGACTGTGTGAGTGCTGTGGAAGCGAAAATTGTTCTTACATAATACTCAAGTATCCTAAACTCGACTAACACGTTGCAATGGACTTAAATACCAAAAAATCTTTTTTATGGTACTTGATTTTGTTAAATTTGAGTTCCATGTCAATCTCAAGTTTTATACACTTGAGTTTTAAAAAGTAGTATATTACTAAATATTTCTCAAACAGTGGTAAAACATTAATTAATAATTATGAAAAATAGTAGTATTTGACTATTTTTGCCTGAAAACAATAGTCAAACTCAGCAAATCAGGTGTTATGCTTCATTTTCACTTGGGGATCAAGGTTCAACAACTTAATCAAATATACCAAGGTCCCATTACTATATGCTCAAACTAAATATCAAACCAATTCTAATATACTCAAATTGTGCTAAAAAAAAAAAAGAACAACCGATGAACAAAAATTAGAGAGAAATTTAGAATCCCATAACTGCTTTCCATATTCAATCAGATTTACTAAAACAATACTGACAGATTTAAACCAACAACAAAAAAGATTCAGTCATTGTACATTCAAGAACCACAACATGAATGTTCAAATGCTTCATTATATTGTATGGATATTCAATGAACATCTTTGATAGAGCTTTGGGGAACAAAGTGCCTGCTTTAAAAAAAAAAAAAAAAAAAAAAAAAATCATGCACTCTATGAGTCCAATACATTTGTTTGGCTCAATTAATGTCACGGTATGTTTTGACAACCATATACATTATCCTCATCTAAAAAAAATGGAAGAAGTGGAAGTTGCTATTCAAAACTCTAGATACCTTAGTTGAATTACCTCCATAAGGCGTTGGATGGATTACNTAGAATCGGTCTTGCCACTAAGGATGACCCGGACGATTTCTTCTCGAGCTTGGATTCTTCTTTGGCGAGCTGGGTTTGCTATTACCATTCTCACCGTCGTCTTCGTCGTCATCGTTGTCGTCGGAGAAATTGGCGGCTTCGAAGAGGAGGTCTTCGAGGGATTGAGAGTGGAAAGGGTTGGCGGTGGTTGTGGCGGTTGGAGGGCGGATTGTGAGGCGACCCATGAGAGTTTGGAGGAGGAGATTGTCGAAGTTGGTGGTGTTGGTGAATGACCCCATGGTGTTTGATATTTGGTCTCTGAGAAAAAAAGAGAGTGTTTGATTCTTCTTCCAAAGGGTTTTAGACTTTAGGAGGAAGAGGGTTGAGGGGAGGATGAACCCGTGGGTGGGAGAATGGAGGGTTTTTATGATTAATATTTTTAGATTTTTGACAGGTTTGGAGATTATTGGAGACACGTGTAAGCAAAGGATAGATATGAAAAATGGTTGCTGAGTAAGCGTTGGAATTTTGCTGTAGCATCTTTTTTATCCAAGTTTTTCATAAAAAAGTTTCTAATTTTCTTTTTCATAAAAAGAAAAAAATCTATATTTGTTTTTTTTTTTGAAAGGTTTTTTTTTTTTTTTTTAAATAACGGTGAAGTCTATGATAATAATATCATCAAGCAAATTGAATTAGAATGTTTCATAAAAACAACCAGCACAAATTCTTACTTCACAAAAAACCTAAACCAAGCTATGTATAATAAACATCTGAACTCAAAGTGACTCCCTCCATCCACATTATTATCAAGATTTTAAATTATTAAAGATTTTTAAGATTCATGTGAAGGATGTCATTTCATATGTGAAAGTAGAATTGTGCTGGTTTTTTCTTTTTATTCTAATTCAATTTGTGAAAGTGTATCTATAATCATTCTTAGATACATAATATTTTATTATATTGAAGTTTATCAGGTTTATTAGTACCAGGCATATGGTAATCTTTTTAAAAATGAATCTATATTATTTTGTCGATAAAGTGAAATTATTCAAGGTTTCACTATTCGTAACAAAAAAACTATTGCATATTTTCTTGTTTAATTGGCAGCATTAGGAATTATTGAAAACTTTTACTGTTTATGAATATTTAATATTCATCTTCTAATTTATAGATAAACATTCTTCCCTCTCCCAGTGTGTGTGTTAAAAAATACTTAGTATTCTAAAATATATATATATATATATTCACACTTTTGAGGGCTATATAAAGGATGCTCCTTGGATGTATCATGCATCACCAAAAAAAAAATATATATATATATATAATATATATATAAATAAAACAAAACTTATGATCACGCTTGTACTCAAAATCATCATCTTTGTAATCTTTCAGAATTTTCATTTCTTAACCCTTTTGTAATATTTTAAGTATTGAAATGAATTTCAGGATGTGAAATATTATTGAAGATTTTTTTTTTTTTGGGATAATTATTCAAGATAGATTCAAGTAAGTTTCCAAAGAATTATTTTGTACTGCTATTCTGTTTTGTAGCATACTTGTTTCATTATTCTTATTTCTTGTTCTTGATTATAGAAATTTTTCTTGAAACATAATGGATTGTAATATGATGTGTTTTCCTAAAGGGACATGAAGTTGAGTTTCACAACTTGAGTCTACAATTTACAGGAAATCCCTTTTGAAGTATCTTTCAATGCATCACAAATTGAAATTTTGTATTTCTCTTAGAAAAAATGAGAAATAAATTTGAGAATGATAAATGTGGGGGAGAAAAAACCCAGCCCAACTTATTGGGCCCGAGGCCCTGAATGAGGAACACTCTTCATCCGAGGAGATAAGGCCTTCAGTCGGAAGCCCACGCCAATGGGGGACGCCTGGGGATGAGCACGTATACCATCCGAGGAGATACTCATATGTCCGAGTAGTCATGCGTCCTCGGATCCGAAGAGGTTTGATCAAACACGAGTATGGGAGGTTCAAGTGATCTATTTGACAAGTGTCAAGGGGGAGAAGGACCTCGGACACACATAGAGATAACGAAACAGAGAAATATCAAGGAGGCATACTTCAACCACCGCATTTAATGCACTGCACCTACCTTCCTGGCCGCATTTATGTGGATAGGACCCCTGAACAGTGCTTTTCCAGCTACCGGCCACTCGCATAAGGCTAAAAGTGGGGTGATGGGACATGTACTCAGTGGGTGCCTGGATGACGAACAAATGACGGAGGAGATGTAAGAAGGCAATGCTATATAAGGGAAGGGTACCTCTGATAGAGGGGGATCGAAAAACAGGAGAGAGAAAGGGTACCTTACATGGTTGTAGCTCCAGCAATTGTAACCCTTGATTATCAATGAACAACTTCTCTTCGGACAGAGTACTCATTAGTCCGAGAGCACATTAATTCAACTTCTCTCATTGGTGTTGCTGTTTAATACTGTAATTTTCATTATTTGCCTAGCCCTTTCGCCCACTCTCTACAAAATTTATTGTTTTGGGCTCAGAGGGTTCCAAATCCATACCTCCTTGGGCTTGGGCCGCAAAAACTGACCCTACAATAAATAATGAATGATGGTTGATGGTTGTCTTTTTCTTCTTCTTTTTTAATGAAAAATGGCAAAAAAAAAAAATTGCCTTTTTCCTTTTGTCTTCTTTTTGCAAATCTTTAAACTTTTTTTTTTTAACCACGCTAGCTTTTAGCTTTTTGTTATTGATTTAACATAAAAATTATTTTTTTTTTAAAAAAAATCTATAGCCTTTTATTAACATTATGCAAATAAACTACGGAAAATTGTGAGATACTCAAATGATAGTCCCAATAATTAAAGTTTTGGGGATTGAAATTTTGTGAAAGTTTACAAGGTACATTTGGATCATCTCCCCAAGCATATTGAGCGTATTTAGAGAATTTGGCATTTTAATTGTGATCATTATGAGCATAAATTGCAAATCCGAGCATACCATTCTATTCTTGTTAGACAATTTTTTCTTTAAAACATTGTAAGGGAGGAATTTGAACAAAGAAGATTAGTAATTTTGGGAATTTGAGATTTATTTTTTTATAAAACATTCCGTTGTTCTACTCTTTTCAACTCTTTTTCCCCCTAATAATTCGATGGTACAATAAGGGAAAAAGGATTTAAAAATGCATTCTTCTAATAAAAGTGCCTGTTACAAAACACATGAACAAATCCTCTATGCAAGAGGTAATCAACATTTTCCACTGCCATCAGTTATAACAAATGAATTTCAGACCCTTTGTATTACCTTTATAGAGAGACTCCCTCTAATGTCTACTAAATAAACTTCATACGAGGGAAGAGAACCAAGGTTTGAATACCCTTATAGTTGTAGGCATTAGAGGGAGAGAGACATTCCCTCTAATGTCTGCCAAGTAAACTTGATACTAGGCAAATACCGATTTATTCATTTTACAAACCATTGCACCAGTTGTTTAACAAAACACATTTATTTTTTTATAATAAAAAAACTTGTGACAAATCAACTGCATGCTTGAATAATGCCAAGCATCTTACAGAAAACGGTGACAAATGGTGACCAATTGAGGACCCTAAAAAAGAATCATCACAAGAATCAATATACTCTAGCCAGACTAATTTTCCCTGCTCCTTTCAGATATTCATTACAACAAAATTCGTTCCGTACTTATCATCATCATCATCATGAAAAAACAATCCATTTAAAGGTTGTAGTATTAGCACACATTCCTGAAACCAATATAAGCAGAGCAGCTACATATAGAGGTTTCTTGTAACAAAGTAAAATCTTATATAACAGCAACTTCATTATAAGTAAGAGCATCACAACCCAAGATGTATGCTTGTACAAACAGCTACCGCCTCAGGCTCTCCACTATGTAGTCTGCATAGAGGTTCCTTCACAAAGAAAGAAGATAAATGTAATCAGATGACAAGCATAATAATATACATGCACATATTGGTACTAAAAAGGAATTAGAAAGAAAAAACAATTTAAGATATTCAAGATGAACACCAAAAAGTAATTGTAAAAGCCTGGAACCTGTGTTGTCCAGGGATGGAAGTAGAGCAAAGAAAGTATAAGAAATAGATTTACAAATATGTTTTACAATTAGATCACTTGCCCAAAACTCAAACCGGAATTGGGAATATCTTCTAGATCAAAAATATTGAAGCATTTTCTTCCGTTTTGTGTGTGCGCGCACATGTGTGCATTCATGTGTAAGAGAGACTAATTAAAGAGGAATATCGCTTACATTGAGTACTGGATTGCTTCATAGGCAGCAGAAGCAGGCAGAAAGTCATTAACTGCAACTTCCTTGTTTTCATTTTTCTTGTCTGATTATCGTATTCAGGATCAGTAACATGTCATCCATAGGATTTACACAAAGAAAGGACCATATACGGCATTGGATTATGTTTGCAGATGTTCACAATTATTCTATGCTAAAAACTTACAGTCTTCAAAGAAGCGGCGTATCTCAGCCAAACGATGTGGTGGGAGATCCTTGATATCATTGATGTCTCGGTACTCAGGATCATCAGCACAAACAGCAATTATCTTGTCATCTTTCTCACCCTGTAAAAAATCAAAATTAACACTTGTTTTTTTAAGGATAAAGACTTTCTTTTGGGTCTCAGATTATTTACCTGATCGATCATAGGCATGAGGCTATAGCTCTAGCCCGAAGAAAGCATCCAGGAAGAACCGGCTCCTGTCAATATTTGTAAAGCCAAGATATATCAGGCAGGTTTACAACTCTCTACAATTAAACCATTGTTTTGAAGGCCATTTGTGGGGTTCAGTTCATCGGTCATGTTCAATGCTATATACACATGTACAAACATATATGAACATGACTGTATGTATGTGGATACTGAGACTG
>NW_027070076.1:9360-150414 GCF_002906115.3 Quercus suber
TCCTTACTAAGATTACATATGAAACGACAACGTTTATTAGACCTTTACCGTGTCAACTAAAAGTAACATCAACCAGAAGCTACCATAAAAACTATTAAAAAAAAAAAAAACCAAGATTTTTTTATTAAAAAAAAATTAAAATTAAAAATCTTCTACAAAGACAAGCACAAACATGACAGAAACAGTTCCGGCTTTGAAATTCGTCAAAGATTTTGGCTTATTTGGCTAAAAGGTTACAAATTACTTTTCTAAAATTTTAAATTTTAATACAAAAATCAGACAAATTTAAATTAATAAATGCCCTAAGCTTCTCGATCCAAATAGATACTGAGGTGAATATCTGATTAGAAGAAAAAAAAATTTTCAGTTTCTTCGTACTTAAAAAACGCACAGACAAAACAATTTCATTTTGAAACGTATCAGAAAAAATGAACTGTAAGGAAAATAAATTCATCCACAAAATCAGTCTCAGATCTGCCAAAAATGGCTAACAAAGATTCATCAAGAGCTTCCTTCAACAATCGCAAGGATATAAAAGTAAAGATACCTGTTAAAAAATCAAAACAAAGATTCGGAAAAATCAAAAAGCAAATCCACTCGTTCTTTCTTTGGTGATAAGAAACGCTCACACAATAACACACAACACTGTTGCATGCATCACACGCAACGAAAAAAAAAAAGAAAAAAAAAAGGGAAAAAATTGGATCCACGAGACAACGACCAAATCAAAAAGCAAAAGCAAGAGCATGAGCATGAATTTTACAGCAAAAAAGGCCGATCTGTGAAACGTACCTCCACTATTTCAACTGTTAACTGAGGATCCAGCTCGCACAAATGAAGCTTCGAGAAAAGGCACAGATCTCGACGAAAATGGATAGAGAAAGAGAAAGAGAGAATGGGAAATAAAAGATGCAAGACCTAGAAAATGGGAATAGCGTTTAAGTAGAGAAAGAAAGAGAGAAAGAGCTGTGCGGTAGGCGTTCCCGCTCTCGTTTCTGTTTCCCCATTTAAGGGACCTAAATGGAAAAAGACAAATAAATAAAAAGAAAAAAGAGAAAAGGAAAATTCTTACGTTTCATCAAACAGTGAAATGCTTATGGAATCCGTATATTCTGCGGAAAAACGAAGGTATCGTGGCACCAGCTGTTAGAAGACGGTGGGGGGTACGTGTCGTTTTTTTATTGGGTAGTTTAGACTTTGGCTGGGTCCTACTTAGTTCCTAACGGTCGTGCGGTGCAGTCTTGGTCCGCTGCGTTATCGTTAGTCTGGACGTTGGGAAGTCTATCGTCTCGGTTACCGTTTATTTTTGAAACCAAAAAAAAAAAAAAAAAAGTCTATTTTATGATATTATAAAAAATGGTAATGGTAGTACCTTACATTGATTGTGTTTGGTGATGGGGATGAAGTGTGAGTCGGTGCACCCCATTCGCTGTGGGGTTTCGGTTATTGTGCAGCTGTATTGTTGACACGTTAGCTTGAATCTGCAGCATACTATGTGGCAGCGACTCATTGACACGTTGGACCTCACATGCGTTATCCACTCGCGTAGAGAATAATTTGCATTTTTTGTAATTTCGGGCAACTTTATTTTATTCAGAAGTAAGACAAAGAGAAATATAGATTAGTTTCTTGTGGAACTTTAGATATACTTCTATGTTAGAACCAGATTTTCTCTTGGTTTATATGATAAAAATGATACTAAAATCGATTCAAGCAAAAAGTTTATAGATTAAATTTTGCTGCCAAATGGAAACTTATTTCTTTCTTTTTCTTTTTCTTTTTTCCTTCTCAAAATTTTTTTCCCTTTTTTGGGAGGGACTCAAAACTTAAAAAAAGCATACAGAAAAGTGTCATATCAATTATACATATAATTTTGATAATTTAAAACTATATATATATATACATTTTTTTTTTGATACTGTAGATTGTAATTGATGGCCATTGACATTATAATTATTTGTGATTTACTATTTTGCCAAAACACCAATTGATTTTTTTTATGTAAATAGAATTCAAAATCACATTTCTTATTCCATCGTAGAAATTTTATCATTTAAACTAAATAAAACCCCTACGTGTTTAAAATTGCTTAGTCGATTGTAGATAAAAATAAAATAAAAAACTGACAACTGACTTAGCAACTTTAAACATTTATTTTTTTTCAAACATAAGCCACATATTTAAAAAATAGTTTTAACTTATGGCATTCACTCTTAATAAATTTTTGTTTTCATCAACTAATTGGTTTTTTTTTTTTTTTTTTTTTTTGTAAGTTAAGATCAACCTCAGATCTTTTATTCAATGCAGTGGCGGCTTCAAGATTTTTTTCTAGGGGGGTCAATAGTATCGAAGTTAGACATTTGTTGTGGAAGGAGTAAAACATAAAATGATTATTTTTTTTGTATATACAACTTTCATATTATATAAAATAATCTAAAATAGTATTCTAAATTCAATTTAGTATACAAATTGTATTGTACAATAGCCTAAAAAATTATTAACAGTTTAAAGATTGATAAGACTACAACCATTTAATGCATAAATAAATATAATTAAATAACTAATTAAACATTTTTGTCAAATAAATAATAATTTATTATATTTATATGTACTAACAATAAAAAAAAAATGATAAAAAAGAATAGTAACACACATAAGATTTGGTCTGGGAGTAAATGCAAACTAAGTGTGGGTTTGGATCAAAGTCTACGTTTTAAGTCTGCGTTTTCCCCTTTTCTTTTCTTTTTTTCTTTTTTTTTTTTTCTCACGTTCAAGGAGTAATGCGACTACTGTTCATGAACAGTAGCCGCAAATGTTGACTTTTCAACCGTGAATAGTGCATCCGTGCACTGTTCACAGAACCCACAAATATCATTTTTCAGCCACTTTTTCATTAAAAATGGGTCTCACGGTACTATTCACACATTTAAATTTTTTTTGCTACAGTATCTTCAGTTTTCAGTTTCAGCAAAATAAGTTCTATCCAAACGGACCCTAAGAAAAAAAATAGTATTTGATATAAGTTTTTACTTTTGAAGTGTATGACTTTTTAACAATACACATGGTCATTCTCTTGGAATTGAAGCAAGCACTAAAAAACTTATTGGACTTAGAAATATATAAAGCACTTATCAACCTACTTGATTAGATAGAAAGAAATTATAGAAGGGAGAAAGAGTGATAAAGAGAATGAGGAAAAAAGTAAACCACTAGAATGGTTCTTCCTTACTTTGGGGCCAGTAGAACTAGTGCCAAGCGAACCTTGGCATTTACCTATAACCAACGAAAATAATGTCAACATTTTGCACTACCCGCACAAAATGAAATAATGCTTGTTCATCCGGCAAGAATGAGGGACTTCCCTTACTCGAGCTCCTAATACCCACGGAGTCTGTTGCCCACAACCCAGTTCTACTTGTATCACCACGTGCATCACAAGTAAGCCAATCATAAAGTCCTCAAGAACAGGAAAGCTGACCAAAAGACTATTCCATAACAGACTCTTGTTGCCGAATTAAGGAGGTTCTTAGGAGTTTCTTGTTCATCCACCACGTTAATTTTTCCTTCTTTTATGAATATTGGATTTTTTGCTTCAATTCAAAGTCTAGCTTGTACCCGTCGCATGGCCCAGTCCCCCTTTATTAGGACCTAACATAATTTTGCCAATTCCTTCCGCCCCCACCCCAGATACTTACATACTTTTCAAACAAGGCTTGTTTCCTTTAGTAGCAAAAAATGAGACATTGTCAACTACATAGTTTTTTGGACAAAAAGAAAGCACAACAACCTTGATCTGCAGCTTTCATTCCGCTTGGCATCATTTCCCTCTACTCCAAGTATTTCGAAGTATGTTCCTCCTTTCGTGGTTCTTCAAGTACATTATTCACCGAGCTCAAGGGAATGCGCCTTCAAGTGGTGTACTTTTTTTCTCATGAAGAAGAAAAGTGTAAGGAAAATAGTTTCATTCCGCCATCAACAGTATAGTAAGCCAGAGTTAGATAAGGTTTGTTTATTTATTTATTTTAAAACGAATGAGCATTTTTAAGAGTAGTGTTATTGCACAACACCTTCACAACAAAATTTAGGTGACAAATTGTTAAAGGTATGTAAAAAAGTGATGTCAATTGTGGGTCAAGATAAAATTACTTTCAACTTGCCACTTAACCTTTATTTTAAAATTGTTATGAAAAATTGTGAAAGTAGCACAAAGTTAAGCATATTCAAGCTTATTTCAGCTAGATTTAAACAAAATTTATGCTCAGGGGTTCAAAAATAATAATTTAATTTTATATATAATTTTTTTTTTTGCCCAAGTCAGGGGTTTTTTGAACCCTGGGCTGACTGTAGAGCCACTCTTGATTTAATAACAATAAACTTTACTAATTAAACTAACTTGAACCCACATAAAGCTACATAATTTACACATGAAGCAAATAATCTCTCTCTCTCTCTCTCTCTCTCTCTCTCTCTCTCTCTCTCTCTCTGTGTGAGAATTAGGGAATTCGTCGTTACTTTAAGATTTTCACAACACTTTCATAACAAATCCTAAGTTGTAGGTTATTAGAGGTTATTTTTGGTGGGTAAAAAAAAATACTAATTTTCAATGATAAATTTAAATTAGAACTAATAATAACTTACTATCTATAATTAATTGTGAAAATTTTGTGGAAGTAATCCTTCTCTTAATTTAATAATGATTAATTATGGAATATCTTTTATGCGGAAAAGAAATTCGTTCTCACTACACTCCATCACACCATTCACGTGATTACAAAAATTAAAAATTAGGTAGAAAGTCAAAATGGCATGCAGACGTGGCAAGCTCAAAAAGGGTAAGTGTAATTGCGTCCACACGTAATTTTAGGGTTAGCGGGAGCTGGCGGAAGAAGTGGCGTTGAAGTAAGCTCGACCAATAAATTCGCACAGCATCAATTCCTGTTCTATCTTAGCATGTGATCCCTGTGGAAATGCCTATCCAATCCATTCAATCTGTCTGTCTGTGCCACCAAAAAAAGTTTTATTCTACTTGACTTTCCCTACTAAACCTACCAGTCTTCTATGAAATATAAATTCTTATTGTGCTCGACTTTTGTAAGTTTAGACCGTCCTTCGGGACCCAAAAAAAACTGTTGTTGTTTTGGTCACGTCTGGACGTTGAGTTTTCATCATTGTGTTACTGTTATCTGACCTGGACAATGGTCGAAACAATTCCAGAAGGAACGTACGTGACTTCTTCAACTTAATGGGAGGACTAAGGGAGTCTTCATGACTATAACGTATAACCACTTCTTATTCTTTGTTTTATTACTATGTTTTTCCTCTCATTCTTACTAACTCTCTCTCTCTCATGATGAATCTGGGCCATGTTTTGAAATTCCATTCAAAATTGAAAGCATAGTCTCACTTTAATAGTGTCTGTTTTTTGATGATTACGTTTTATTATTATGCTAAAACATCAATTAGTTGACAATTAAGCTAATTAAAATTAGTTTTTTTTTTCTTTTACTGAAATGGCTGTCTTAATTGTCAAAAAATAAATGGTTGTCTTAGCCACAGGCTATATATAAAAATTTTGCCATAATAGCAAAATTTGGGGTTGGAGATATATCATATATAGTAAATTCAGAAAGTAAATATGAGGTCGTTAATTCTATTGATGATAATGGATAGCATTTTCAAATGGTTTGTGTACTTTCCTAAAATATGCAAAATAATTGAAAGGAAGAGGGATTGAATAAGAATAACAGTATGAAATTTATTTTCAACTTTTCATCCCATCTGTTTGTAATTAATTTACTTTCATCGTTAGTATTGTCGAGTCATTCCATATCGGTAAGGTGTAATATTAAGAAGGGGTTTATCACTTGTTCCGCGACACTAACTGCCGCATGCAGTTTTAGTGTTGGCATGTGAGTATATTCCCTTATCTTATCCCCCTTCCCTTATATGTGTGTGTGTGTGTGTTTCTCAAATAAAAAAAATTTACTTTCATAGTCTTACGGAGTTACACTGCTATT
This sequence comes from Quercus suber, assembly GCF_002906115.3. NCBI lineage: Eukaryota > Viridiplantae > Streptophyta > Magnoliopsida > Fagales > Fagaceae > Quercus > Quercus suber. The sequence goes on from NW_027070076.1 coordinate 15,378, forward strand.
AAACCTCACCTGGGCAATCGAACCAGTAACTCGGTGACCCAGCACATAAACCGGTTCGGGTCATCAATTAGATCAAATGTGCATAAGAGCCAATCAAAACCAGTAAAATCTAATGGGTTTTAAGCAAACCGTGTGACCTAGTCGAGTTTTAATAACCTTATTGGGTTTGTGAATTATGTAAATTTACGTTAATAAGTGCATCCCATTGACTCATTTACTGTTTAATGTGTAATAATATGGAGCTTGTTTGGTATGCAAGCTCAAATAGCAATTTTTAGTGTTTAAACAGTAAAAATTGTAGCCAAAAAAAAAAAACCAATGTTTGGTAGGAGTGTTTAATCAACCGTGTTTGAGTCATAGTTTTCAATTTAAGGTATTTAATTTAAACATTTTATTTTCACTATTTTGAGAACACATTTAGACTTTCAGAGTAGTTTTTTGCATTATGAGTACTTTAAACACGTGTTTTCATAATATTTTTTGAACCACAGTTTTCACATCATTTTGAACAACAATACTTAAATATCACTACTAAAAAAGCCCGTATAATTTAAATAAGAGAAAATCTAAATAAGTAAATAATGCACTTTTCAATACGTAGCCAGTTAGCACGTAAATATGAGTATATTAGTATCTATTATATAATTTACTACTTAAACCTTCTTTTCTCTTATTTTATTTACATTGTTTGTTCTTTTTTTTTATTGCTTTAATTTAAGTCTTTTAACATTTTTTTTCCCTTCTTTTGTTTATGTAGTTTAAGATTTGCCTTTTTTTTTTTTACTATACAAAATTTTAAGACATGTAACAAAGTTTTATTTAGCAAAAACTTTGTTGCAATCTTATGAAATTCGTTTATTTTACTTGTGAATTTTATAGAATTTCTAATGCTATTGCTTATGGAACCTTCATTTTGAATTATAATGGAAAGTTTAATTTACGCATTTTTTTTTTAATTTACATATTTATATACAGTGACCTGGCTTATAAACCGGGTCAATGTCTAGTCCAGGTTTAATAACTATGCTTATGATTTGCTCACTATAAAAACATTTTCGTTATTTGAAATGGCAATTTAATGTCCATTATTCATTTGGCACTAAGAAGTAAGTTCAAATCATAATTCAACAACCCAAAAAAAAAAAAAAAGAAATCATAATAGCGTATCATTAAAATTGAGAATTTTATCCAATTTATGGGAAATAGAAATGATTTATTTCATAATTAAGAATTTATTATTTTATCTAACAATATATATGGTATCGTCTCATTTAAAAATCACATATTTACGATGATTATATAAATTTTAGAGAACTCATATCACATCTAAAATAGTATATGCCTCGCAATTTGCCCAACCAATCCCCAAAAACTTCCACATTGACTCAATCAGTTCATGCAGAATTGTGTAAAATATAATTCTAACTACATTAATTGTAGTTCCAGTTCATATGCAAATATATTTTTAAATATTTTCTCTACCCTAAGAGAGACAGTGTCGTTACTAATGCTTTAAGGGGTTCAAATGAACCCCTTAACTTGATAAAAAAAATTATGTGTACAAAATATTATTTTATTAGTTTAATGACCTTTAAAAATATCTCTACACACCCTAACTTAAATCTTGCACACTCTAACATAAGATTAGTTCAGCCCAAAACTAAACAACACAAATTTGTCCATCCTAAAACCAACCAATAATATAAATCACAGATCTCTCTCTCATAAATCACTTTTCTCTATCTAACCATTGGTATTTCCAATTTTAAGAGTAAATAGTGAGTATTTGTGAGTTGTAAGTGTCTCTTTTTTTTTTTTTTTATATTATAAATTTAAATATTATTTATGTGAGTGAGTGTGTGATACTGATTGTGTACGTTATTTATTTATTTATATTTTTTTTATAATGTTATTTGTGTGAATATGTGCATATTTAGTATAAATATAATATAACTTTATATAATTTAATAATTAAGAAATATAGAGAGTTTGTTACAGGTATCTGTATTGTTATTATGTTATAATGTTATAAATTTAGTGATTTAAAAAAATAGTAAAGTTAGTGATTCTTCATACATTTGATTGGTTAAGTAGATACATAGTGTATTTTATATATATATATATATATATGGATGTATGTGGCTCTTTGGGTCAATAATTAATAAAATGTATATGGGTTGACTTTTGTCATTTAGATTAAGATGTTTTTATAAAAACAATAACAAATAAATAATGAAAATTGCATAAAAATATAAATTGTTATACAAACTTTACAAAAGAAAATGGTTACACCTATCCACATTGACAATAAATAGTGAAAACTCATAATGATGTCAAAATATGAAAACTTGTAGAAGGAAATAGTAATATGTCATGTATTTGTGTTATTTTTTTTGTCGACAACTCAATATATTCAATTTTTTTAATATTAAATTTTGTTTAATTTAAGTATCTTAATGACTCACCTGAAAAGAAATCCTAGAGCCACCACTAGGGGGGATAAATAAAAAATTGACAAAGAAATAATATTTTAATAATATATAGTGTAAAATATATAATTTGATGTTGATATTTTTGAAAAGTGGTTATGTAAAAAAAAAAAAAAGAAGGGATTGTTATGCTAAAATAAACAATAATTTACACAGGTTGAAACGATTGTTATTAGGATTTTTGTTATACTGCATTGTTCATTGCCCAAACCACTAGTTTATTATTTTTTGTATCCCAGTAACCTAACTTAAATAAAAGTGGGTGTTTTAAAAAGTGACATAAATAATAAAAAAAATGAATGAAGAAATCACATTTAAATAAAATAAGATTTATAATAGAGAATCCGATATGGGTATTTTGAAAAGTGATTAGCTAAAATATGAAAAATAGGTTTCTATCATAAAATAAGGAGAAAAATGTAAAGAAGTTGATGGCAATGCTCTTAGTTCATTAAAACTAAGGGTGTGCAGCCAATCTGCTGATTTACTCAATCCAACCAATTTAGTTGGCTGTGTTTTGTTTTTAAAGGTTGATGAGTTGGATTTGGATTGTTATATATATATATATAGTGCGGGTCAGTACTTTCACAAAATCACCTAACTCAACCTGACATACCTATGTTTAATATATATTTTAATTATGCTTTATATATGTCTTTGTTGGTTACTCTATTGCCCCCGTCTCTAATGTAAAATAGAACCAAGTTCCTATTTATATTTTCTTGTTTCGAGTTTCAACTTAGTCCTTTACAAAATAAAATTAAAAAAAATAAATAAATAAAAAAAGACACTCAGTCCTTTATTAAAAATAATAAAATTCGACTTAGTCTCTTAATTGTCTACTTAGAATTTTCAAATGGCAAGGGCAGTAAATAGTTGTAACTATTCTATTTTGTTTTTCAACTAAGTTGGGATAAAACTATTTATTTTGATTATTTGTGTTGGTTTAATACTTCGTAGATGGCAATATGCTTAGAATTTTCGTAAGATTGTAGGGGCAATGAACACTTGTAATACTGCTGGCTATCATTCTAGAGATCTTTTTATTATTGTAATTATATAGATTGTATATAAATAGATTTTTAGTTTATAGGGTCGGCTCCATAATAACTTTTTTTATCATTAAATTAAGACACTAATTGATTTTTAGTATTAGCAGAGACTTTACAAATAAGAGTGTGTTTGGTAATTGGCATCAGCTTTTAGCTTTTTAGGTTTTAGTTTTTATATACATCTTTTAAAAACCCCAAATTTTTTTTGTATTTTCTTTTTTTTTTTTTCAAAATTTTTAAGATAAAAGTATATTTTAGCACACTTTCAGTAAAAAGTTAAATAAAGTATTACTACAAAAAAAGCTAAATAAGCTGTTACCGGACTCAATGGTTGTCCTCACTCCTCGGTTACATTTTTTTTTTTTTTTTTTTCCTTAGATTCTTTCCCCTACAATAAAGGAATTTCCAACCAAAGTGTACGAGAACAACTCTGCTATATGTCTAAAAACAAATTATATCGAGTCGACCTGATTACAAAACTGACGAAAAAAGGTTGATGCTTTTGCTGGTGCTATCTTTAGCCCTTGTATTTTTAATATTTTATCATTACGTTCTTTCTATGATTCTCTACAGTACCTTCAATAAATAGTAAACAAATGACCTTCATAAATTCTTAATGCTCATATTGTTTTTTAATTGCCAAAATCATTCGGCAGTTACAACTTGTGAGTACCCATTTATTTGGTTGAGTTTTTAAATGAGAAAAAGGTTGGAATTTTCTTTCTTATGTATATTCATTGCAAGCTTTGAAGCAAGATGAGGCACCAGACTACATTAATGACCGCTTACCTACAATTTAATATGGCATACGCATATCCACCATCTAGATCTAAATACCATGTAATTAGGAAATAGGAAATGATGCTTCTGGAATGGAATCATGCGAGTAATATTACAGTTATAAATTATTTTACAATATTTTTATAAATTATTGATGTGGCAAATTTATATTAATTCTAATTTAGGCTACCACTAGTATCATATTTTTACTTACTAATAATTATTTAGAAAAATACTTAAGTCACAACAGCAATTTGTAAAAATATTGTAAAATAATTCCTCTAAGTTTTTTTTTTTCTTTTTTTTGGGTGAAAGAAACCCTGGCGCTCATTACATTAATTATAAGGTAGAGAAGCAAATACCCTGAAATCATGAACGTTAGATGGCCATGGAATGAATTAATTATTCACTTTTTACTTTATATAAATAATGATTTGTCAATTCAATTTGGTAGATCTAAAATTCGATAACCAATAATCAATTGTAACTTGTTAGGATCTAGGAGCTCCTTATGCTCGTGTTATTAATTTATAGGATTGATTCAGGTAGACACAAGACAGTTTTGTTGTTTGATTTTATTTTTTTTAATTCGTTTTTTTAATCTTAATTTATAATTAAAAAAAAACTAAATGAAAATGGCAAATAAATATAAATAAATAAATAATATTGGATTTTTTTTTTTTGGCATTCCTTAAGTTTTAAGTGAGCAAAATTAGTTTCTAATATTTTTAAAAACGAACTTTATTAGTTATATTGTTAATTATAATTAGTCATAATGACTATATATAACTAACGGAGCAATGACTCAGAATTTTTCATAAGAAATATGCGCATCAATATACCACAAATAACATCTTCCGTGAGTTAAAGACTAGTCGCCCTCAATTAGAAAGGGAGATGATAATTGTTGTCATGCATTACTGATCTTTTGCGATTGCTATTGTAGAAAGTGACTATTGTTTATTAATTATTAATGTGTATGTGCGGATGCCGGCTGAAAGCGCCAAAGGTTGCCGAAGATTATGGCAATTGCCTACGTACTCAGTCAAATTTGGCTGTAGAAAGTACAAAGTGCGTTAGATCTCAACCATGTATTTGGGGTAAAAAAAAAAAAAAAAAACAAAAGAAGGAAGAAGGGAAATAAATTATAAACGGACGTGGCCGACACGATAAAGACGTTGGTAAAAGAAACAAAGCATCCTTCATTGCATTGAGAAAGAGCCCAAACTGACGTGTATTTTTTTTTTTTTTTTAAATACTGTAAAACTGTTTGGATTTAATATTTTCAATCACCCATCACCTTATTTTGATCGCTCATCACTCAAGAACTTATTTGGATTAGTTTTCACTTTCTATTTCCATCACTTATCTCAACAAATTGAGGCATGAGTGAAAAAAAAAAAAAAAAAAAACTTGTTTTTGAGCAGTCAAAACAGAGTTATTGTGGCACAATGGTAATTTCCCTCACATAATGGGACCCACGATCATAATGTTGTCACGTCACAGTTCAGGACGGTCATAATTTATTTTGAGACCAACCTTTTTTCTATACATTCACACTTCATTTTCTTTTTCTTCAGCTCCCAAACCAAACTGAAGAACACGGTCAAGAGCATCCATAGTAAAGTTACAAACTAGAATCTACAGTGCAATTAACTCATCAAACTACAAACCTGCTTGATACAGAACAAGTAGTGAAATTCAACTCAATAATCAACTTAATTCCTTTGTCATATTCTCACCCTTTTATATCCTCAGCAACAACACCCACATGGTAAATCCCAACCGAATCGTTACAGTTTGAAACCAATACCACGTCAAAAAGAAATCCCATGTATACTAGTATCCATTCCTCATTTCACCGATCAGCATAGACACATAAACAACAACAACAATAAAGAAATAAACTCTATTGAGTACCATGACATATGCTCATTTTTTGCCTAAAATTTCAGAAAAGATGAGAGAAAAATTCATCACTACCCTTGGTAATTTTCCTCCGAGCCAAACACCTCGCAAACGAAGGGGTAAGAGCGACGGTGAGTGTGAAAGCTCCAGCGGTCGATGCAATGAGCTATGCCGTCTGATTCCTCATATTGTCGACCACCACCGATCTGATCAAGGAGCAGAGCACGCAATGGAGTTTTATGGGTTCGGTTTCAAGGCTGAGGATTACGGAAGGAGGTCTACAACTACTTTCTGGGTTCGGTATTAGGGATGAGGACGGAGGAAGACTATGTACAACGAATTTCTGGCTTCGGCGTAGTTGGGTAAGGGTAAAACGAGTTATAGAGATATAAGATATTTCAGTAACCAGTGACGAGGGAGCATTTTTTTCACTCAAACAGCCTCTAAGGATTTTAACACACAGGGAGAAAATAAAGAAGACCATAAAGAAACTAAAAGTATTTAACTCTTAGATACACAACACATTCTTTAAATTTTTTTAACCCACACTTATTTTTTAATATAAAATCACATGGGCATATGTGATATTTGCATTAAAACAAATACAAACACAATTAAGTATTCGAAAAGCATATTCAAGTGAATGGAAACCATTCTTAATAAATAAAATTCCCATCGTAGCGTGTTATATGTACCATGATATACTCACTTTACTTCTCTTATTAGTTATTACCAATAAATAAAATAAAATATTTTTAAAATAATAACATCTGACAAAGTAAAAGTATACTTTCTTCTTCTTGTCCTGTTTGTTAATTTTTTTAAAGTGTCTAATGCATTTGTTCTCAATTATTATGGCATGCAACCAACTGACCAACGAGGCAAAGAAATAATTTAAATATTTAAAAACACATGTACATGCCATTTTGTTCTCAGTTATGCCACACGACGAGACATCAATAAAATAAAAATAAAAAAAGACAATCTATCTAGAAGCCTACAACGGGTAAAAAAAGATTGGAAATTTTGGTGTATAAAAAATCATATAATAATGATAACTTTGTGACGTGGTTTTAGGAGGCGACTACAACTTGGTTTCGTCGGCAACAATCAGTTGGCAACTGAACTCAAACCATGATAACTTGTGTGTGGAAGTTTAAAAGCCAAGTATAATAGTATATATGTCGAGTGAGAGTTGTTGGTTAGGTTGAATAATGACAAAACTAAGAATGCTTCATGGATTTGGTGAGGGTAGACATATTATATTGTATCCCACTAGTCCACCGGACTAATACCCGGTACTTATGAGTCCCATGGTAGCCACTAGCCCAATGAATTAGGCAATGGGTTGGCTTCTCAGCCCCTGGATGCCCATTGGGCTAGCCCGTCAGCCTACAATATATAATAAAATAATTAGTATTATGTTCGTACGATGCACGATTTAATAAAAAAATATTTTAATAATATAATTAAATTTAATAACAAATAAAATGAAAAAAGAATTAATTCAAAATTTAAGATTAAAAAATAAAATGTACTTGTACAATTAAAAGATAAATAAAAATATAATACTCTAACTTAACATAACATTCTAATTTACTAATAAATAAATATAACATCCTAACTTAAAGTAATGTTTGTAATTGTATTGTGTTTTAGCCTTTAAGAACACACACACACACACACACACACATATATAATTTTATTTTATTTTATCATAAAAAAACATAGATATTTGTGGGGGCAATTTTTGCTTCAAAGGCCAAAAGTTAGACCATATTGTAACTTTAGGTAATTTTGTTGTCCCACATGGAAAAGAAAGCCTCCCATGGTAGCCACTAGTGGTACTCTTTCTCATTGGCTCATCCCTTATATGGCATGAAGAGGGAGACTTTCTTTTCCATGTGAGACAACAAAATTGCCTAAGGTTACAACATGGTCTAGCCCTTAGCCTTTGAAGCAAAAATTGCCCCCACAATATTAATATTACACATGAAAAAATAATGAATTCAATAATTGAAATGGATGAAAAAAAAATTAAGCCAAAACCTCAATTCATTAATGAAAAAATATCCAAAATTTTTAACTTAAAAAAAAAAAAACGAAATTAAGTAAAGATAGACTTACATAGAAATTTGAACGGATGGATTCTCTCGTATCCAATTTCATGTTTGACCACAAATTTTGCTTTTAATTAAATAATATAGATTACATGGAACAAAGCATCAAACAAAAGCCATAACAAATTAAATCCATTATAAAATATTGATGTCAACAACAAATAATCATGTAATAAGAAATTAAAAAATACAAATATATTGCTTGCAATATTGACTTATAAAAAAAACACTAAAAGGTGTGATCAAACATAGAATTTTAGCCTATCTATAAAACTTGTTGATAAAAATCATATTATATGTAGGGATAAAGGCTCAAATTCATGTACTGGGCCTTGGGTTTGGCCGAGGACCTTGTCTGTTCAAGGAGGATAAACCACGGTGAGGGTGTCAAACTCAGAACCCCATAATGAAAATACAAATGGTAGGGCTAAGAAAGTTGGTCCGATGAGAATCATCTCTTTGGATAAGTAAGGCATGGATCAAACGTGCACCTTACCATTCAAAGTAACCTTTCAGGATGATTTACTGATAGAGATAGGCGATATGATCGTGCAAAAGGGATGAGAGATCAGAGGAATCTAAGGAAAAGCTGCTATCACTGCATTGAATGCACAACAGCTACTTTTCTTACCGCATTTATGTGGAGAAGACCCCTGAACAGTGCTGCTTTGACTATCACAACTCATAGAGAGCCAAAATGGGCATCTGATGGGACAGGCACTCGAGTGAGGGATCAAATGATCAACAAGGATAGGTTAAATATGGTATAAAGGGAGCTATATAATGTAAGAGACCCTTCATGAGGAGGGGATCGGAGAATCAAGAAAAAAAAAAAAAAAAACACTTTAGCAACCTAGAAACAAACTTGTAATAAAGTTTTAAGGGAAATACCTAAGAATCAATCTCCTCCGACTTGGCTCAGGACGTTTGTCTTTAAAGAAACGTTTATTGTCTTTCCTTCCTTATCATTAGAATCTATTAGCTTGTCATTTGATTCACTAAAACCCAGTTTTCTAACTCATCCTCTACAAATTTATTGTTTTGAGCTTTTTGGGCTAAAAGTCTACACCTCTGTTGGGCTGAAAGTTCAAATCGGGTCCTTACATTATATATAATAAAAAGGCAACAAATACACAAAATTTATTCAATTTGATGAAAGGAAAAAGGAAAATTACCTGCAAGGTTGTAGGTAGGGCAGAGAGGAGAAAGAAAGAATATAGCAAATAATTGTAAAGTACGTAGTAGAAATAATGAAACATAAAAAAACTGTGTGTTTATATAGTGGAAATTTTAGGTTTTGAAGAAGATGATATGAACAAAAAAAAGTAGTTTAGGTGAAACTCAAATACTTTTTTTTTTTATATATACTTTATTTTTAGGAAAAAGATGACATAAGATGCAAATTTATCCCAAAAAAAAAAGTAGAAAAAAAAATGCAAATTTGACCTTTTTTTTTCTTTTACGTTTTTTTATCTCTCCTTTTTATTACATTCTATCCTTAAGTAATTCTATTCTATTGATTTTAGACTTTGTTGATAACATTTTAGATAGACACAACTGTTATAGTTGTAAATCAAATACAACTTTCTTTCATTATTTGATTTGTCATATTTATCCAAAAAATATGTATATATCTATTCTTAAAATCTAAAAATTTATTAAAATTTTTGCAATTTAGTGAAGCCACTTGGCACAACTACGGCGTCTAAGTCTAACTTTTATTATATATAATATAATATGATTTGAGGAGTGTGGGGCAACCTGCAATATATAATAAAATAATTTAAGGGGCTAGAACATGAGACATGAGAGGGGAAGATGTAAGACCAAACACCTCTAATCACTAGGATACCAAAAATGGTTATATTAAGTTATGCTTAATTAATATATATTTTTCTACTTACTTTGAGAGAGAGAGAGAGAGAGAGTTAAAACTCAAAGTAAGTAGAAAAATGTATATTAATTAAGCATAACTATTGTCATGGGAGAGATTAATGCCCTTGAATAAAATATGCGGGGAGGCTAAATTGAGACTCAACATTGGGCTTCAAGGTATAGGGACCCGACCAAACCAACCAAATCTGACCGAACTAAAGCCTAGAAAGCAAATCCAAATAGCCTGGTCGGTTGGATACGGGTTTTCTTCCTCTGAAAATCGAAACTTTGGTTCCGGTGGCAGGTTAAAGGATTAGAGACCCGTATAAATCAACTCGATCGAAGTATATTAAAATTACTTTTAAATTACCCCCCATCCCCACCCCTCGGTTTCCTCTCATTGGTACAAAATCTACCACCTTATCTTTAAAAAATATATTTTGTTCAGCCCTCATAGTGTTTAGGCAAAGTGATAAGGTTTAAGATTTTTTTCCCATGTGTCTTCCTCTCATTGGTAGAAAATCTACCACCTATCTTCAAATTTTTTTTTTTCACTTCTCACTAGTTTCTAGGTAAGTTGTATGCAATTATCTTACACTTTTCCTACATGCAAAATAAAAAACAACAACTCAAACTAAAAATAAAAACTTCAGATCTCTCTTTCTCTCTCTCTAGTTTTCACTTTTCACTTTTCACTTTTCAAGCTCTCTCTAGTCTTCACACTCCTCTCCAACCGTCTTTGTCATCACCATGTCGCTACCTCACTTTCTTTCCTCTACGGTCAAATGGGTTTAGTCTCAGTATATTTTCTTCCTTTCTCATCTCTCTTTTTTCTCTATTTTGATATATGAGTTTATCATTTGTTCAAATCACTTAAAACTCAAACATTTATAGTAATTGATTTGATTTGTTTGGTCATAGATTTGAGTTATTACTTATCAAACTCGAAACATTAGCTTAAAAATTTGAAATCCTAACACATTTTTATTTTGTTTATTTGATTGATCATTTGTTTGATTCTTTTGTTAATATTTTTTGATTCATTTTGTTGCCCAATTTGTAGCCCAGACTTTCCAAACCGACGATTCCAACTTGCCCAACTGATGACCCAAAACGTTGGGTTGGACCAATATGTTCGGTTAAGTATGAGTCCAATTTTCAGTCACCTAACTTAATCAAGTCGAGTATAGGTTAGCTCCAAACCCAAACCGACCTATGGACAACCCTAAGTGCAGCCCAAAGGCTTTTGGTGTAGTGATAGGGTCTATCCAAACAAAAAGAAAAGGCTACACCTTAGCAAGAACAACCGCAGGGCTCAAGGAAACATTTTGTGATGATTAGTAAATACAAGGATAACTCTATTACAACAAACACAAAAAATAAAATAGTCCAACGGTAGAGTAGAATTAGATTGACGGTCCAACGGCCAATTATTAAACAAATTCAGATAAGTGTCCACATCAGAAAATTATTATGTTCCTTGATTAAGAGGGTCTTGAGTACTTTTTCCTACTACCATATCAACATGAGGGAAAAACTCTATTGTCACAAATACATTATATTAGTCAATGGAAAAAAAGGGTAAAAACTAGAGGTTCCATGACTATAAAAAAAAGAAAGATGGCAATTTAGTATGGAATGAAGGGAGAAAGAGAGAGTCTAGCTTAATGCAACAAATATTTAACCAAGATTCTTATAGAAAATGCATAATGGGTGGTGAAGGCTACTTTCAAGTGAGTTGGTGAATAAATGTATGGTGATACAGAAAGGAAAAGGTAGAGAGAGACTTAGCTATTTTTGGCCATTAGTGATGAAAGACTGCTTATAACTAATTGGGGAATATTTATGATGTTGGGATTTGTTAAAAAGGAAAGGAATGTGTTGTGGATAGGTGAATATGGATTTTATGGATTGCGAGAGGTTATTTATGGGCTGGAAGTGTAGATCTACAAGCTAAAGGGGGCTTATTTATGAACAAAAGGCTGGAAATAACAAGAACGACATCTAATTTAAGAGAGGTTGGTCTATCTTGGGAGAGTTAATGGGGGTTTTCTTTTTTAGTGGAGCTTAGGGGGTGATTAGCAAGGGTTAAAAAACATTGGGTCTAATTAGCAAGAAGAGTGTTACAGTATTTAACCTAGGATTTGGCTAAAACTGGGGTGATTTCATTTTGAGATTTTTTTTTCTCTTTTGAGTAATATCAGTTGGAAGTGAATATTTGGTTAATCTTGCATTAAATGTTGAGATTCTCGGGATTGATTACAACCAATGAGGTTAAGGCAAGTATTAGGATCAAATCTTGGCTGCTGCAACTGAGATTTGAGCCCCAAATAGTAGGACTTGTCACCCCAAGCCAGGTGTCAATTTTTTTGCCTACTTTAAAGGGTTCTATTAAAGATCTATTTATGCCTTCCAACCACATTTCCCTAAACTTCTCATTTTCGGGTTCATGGGTTTGAAACTTGAATTGATTCTTAGACATATTTGGCACTTAGAGAGTTGGTTTGCTGGACCTTAAGTAATTTGGTCATGGCTTCCTTCTGCTGGAACTATAACTTGGGGAAAAGGATGAACATTTTTTGTCCATCAAACTTTAGGTGCTAGCCCAACCCCTGAGAATTGTTCACGTCAGGAGTGCTAGTGGCAACAGGATTGATGGGACATGTAGTGAGCTCTTGATTTGGTTTAGGAGTTTGGTTCTTCTCGAGGAGCTATCCAATTGAGTCTTATTAGAAATGAACTGAAGGGAAGCTGTCCAGCCAGCTTAGCTACTTGCTTTGAATTGTTTTGGTTGGTATTTTGGGTTGGGCTTGGCCTTGAGGGCTGAGCACTTCAGTTGGGCCTTGCTTTTGTGGTTCTCTCCACCTGGGCTTGTTCCTTTTCTATCGTTTCTTGGGTTATACAATATGGAAAATGTTGCCACATATTGCTATGGGTGTTTTTTTTTTTTTATACTCCTCATGGGTTTTTATTGTTAGTAAAAATATAATGTATTCTTTGGTTAATGAATATTTGTAATTTGTTTTGGGTAATAATTTGCAAGGCTTTAAAATAATAGTATTTGACATAAGCTTAATTATTTCAAAATGCTTTGTAAATAATATTTACTATAAGGTTTTTAAATAATGACCTCCATGGTTCTTTTGGGAATAACATTTGCCATGGGTCTTAACAGTGGCAATATCTTCTCTTAAAAAAAAAAAAAAAAACCCAGAGGTAATATCTATGGGTTTTAAATAAGACTCAGTAAACATGACGTTCTCATGAGCTTTTAATAAATGATGGGTTTGTAGGATGAATAACTACCATGGTGTTGAAAGTAAAAAATTATGAATATAAGATAAGGGCAAGACTTAGGTATAGTACTTAAGTGCTGATTCTTAAGTTACTTTCTTAAGATTCTGTTATGTGAATTTTTTCTCATGTGATGAAAGTGTATTTTTTTTAATTAAATAGTCACATGGCTGATTCTAAAGAGGGGAACCTAGTAAACAGTACCTAAGGTATTGTACCTAAGATTTGTTCATAAGATAAATAGTGACCATGGGTTTTTATGTAGATTTCATGGGTTTAAGATAAATAATCATAGCCTTCTATGAGCTTTTTATAAAATGATTGCCATGGGTTTTGAAAATAAATAATTACCATCAGTTTGTAATATGATTTAAAATAATTATGGTTATGGGTTTAGGAACTTAAATAATCTTATTTGTCAAGAATTGTTTATCATTGGGTTTTAAGTAAAATACTTATGATATAGTATTTGCTAAGTATTAATAACCTTGATCTTTTGATAAAATAGTGCCAAGTGGTTAGCTTGGACTTTTGATGTTACCAATAAGAATTGGGATTTGATGATGCCATGTAGCAATGTGCTTTGATAGTGCTAATGAGAATTGAGCTTTTCATGTTGCCAATAAGAATTTGACTTTAATGATAGCATGTGGCAATGAGCTTTGATAGTGCCAATAAGAATTAAGTTTTTTTATGGTGCTAATAAGAATTGGGCTTTTACAGATATTTTGCAATGAGCTTGAACCATGGGCTTTGATCATAGGATTTGAATCCAATTGATAAAATAATTTGGCCATGAGTTTGAACCACGAGCTTTGTTAACTAATGATAATAGAATTAAATAGGATGCAAAATACTGAGCTTTTTGTAATGGTTTACATTTGTAGCCCAATCTAGTGAAGTGATGAAAAATATTTATGGGCTAACTTGATAATGGGATAAACGATATTTATGGAGGCCTAATAATAATTTATCGATGATATTTGAGATTTTTTTTTTTTTTTTTTGTGAATGGGTAATGTTAATATCGAATAAAAATAAGACATGTGGCGGGTATGAAAGTGAGTGCCCAAGGATGTAGCTAACTTTGGACTAGGGGGGCAATGGCCCTCCCTAAATTTTTTTTAAAAAAATATTATTATTATATATATGTGTGCTAATTTTAGCAATTTTGTTCTATATAATTACATTTTTTCCCCTTAAACAATATCATTGATTTTTTTAAAAGTAATGCTATATTCACAAACTTTTTTACAACATTTTTACAAATTGTTTTGGTAGCAAATTCTTATTGGTTCGCACATGGACCCACCACTTACATCATATTTTTACTAATTAGTAACCACTTATTACATCAATAATTTATAAAAAAGTTTGTAGCGCTAGTATTTTCATCATTTTAGTGACTATAAAAAAAAAATTATAGATCTAAAATCTAAAAAAATATATACAAGCCCAAAAAAAAAAAAAAAAAAAGCTTAATAACAAAGATTACTAATAGTAAAACTTAAAAAAAAAATTAAGCTCAATTAACCAATTTTATTTAAAATAAACAACCCTATCATTTAAAAAATTATAAACAAAAATACTTTTGTTCTTACCTACACAAAAAAAAAAAAAAAAAATCTTAGCAGCTAAGTAGTAGTAGAGTCAACGGTTGAAACCGCTACACACAACTAACAGTAAATCCGTCCCCCTTAACTCAAAACGCTGTTTCCGTCCCTGTGTGTACCTTAACAACTCTATATATATATATATATATATATATATAGTTGTTCAACAATTTTCTTGTATCTAACTTCTTGCTGAAGGAAGTTAATTTCTGGTAAATCATCATCAAAACCTTTTAGCAGAAACATAATATATTTTATCAGAATCTGTATTTTCTTCAGAAACAAATTTTTTTTTTTTTTTTTTCATTTCTTGAAATAGTCCGAGTAGCACTTGTAGAAGTACCCTAGTCAACCCTATACCTCTCATATATACTGAGGGTACTTCTACAAATATTAATTTTAATTGTGGTAAACCTGGACACTTCAGTAATGATTGCAAACAAAAACCTGGTAAGTTAAAAAATAAGTTTAACATGTTAACATTGATGATAAAAATCAAGAAGAATTATTCAGAATCCTTGAATCAAACAATTCATCTGATTCTTTGGAAGATTATTTTTCTTCTTCATTTGATACTTGCTATCAATCTGCTGATAATTCTTCTAATTCACCTAACGTTAAAATTAGTTTTAGAGATTCTTGTTATAATGTTATTAAATCTGTTAATGTTATTCTCACCTTAATATATTTATAAATGCATCAATGTACTTGTTTATTCCATTCAATACTATTTACTCAATAGTTACACACTGAGAGAAAGAGATCAAAAAGGAAATCATCACCATTCGAAGCAGGGGCGGAGCTGGGGACCAAAAAATCTCTTAGGTACTTATGTTCTTAAGTAGTTTGCCTACCTAATATAGTGGAAAAAAAAAAAAAAAATTACCCCCTTTAGATAACAGACCATGACACCAACTTGACAAAGGAAAAACAATCTCCCTCATGTATCAAAGGATTCAAAGCATGTTGCTTTTCACTTATTTTACTGTTCTTTTAAAGTAGCTTATATCTTGTGACAAGATTCTTGTCTCATTTTTTCACCCATTTCGCTGGTGTATTGTTTTGTTTTTGTTTTTTTTTTTTTAATTCACTATTCATATAGCTTTTCTTGTTAAGTAATGCTAGAGATATTACAAATTTTACTACATTAATCTTATAAGATGATGTATTACCAATGCCATCACAAAAAATCAATTATATTTATTTATTATTTTGTCTAGTGGTATTAATCACATTCTTACCACATCAATTTGTTAGCTTTTCATAATAAAACTTGTAGCAACTTTAGTATTTTTTTGTCTCAATTTTTTAAAATTTCTATTCTATATCTTGACTTTTTCAATGTATTAAACTCTGTTTTTATTATTAACCCAAATTTGTTCACAATTGTTTAATTATTTATTATTATTATCAATATTAATATTTTTTAAATTAATTTTGTTTTTAATATCAATTTTTAATCTTGCCCCCCTAGATTGAAATCTTGGCTTTGCCACTGATTCAGAGTTAGCTTCGGTCGCCTAATGTTGGCATACACTATGGGATGGTATTTTACCACGTAACAAAATAAGAATACAAAATTTGAAAGTGGGATTAGATGCAAAAGTTGTTGGACTTGATGTCACAAAATTGTAGAACAACAACATTATAATTTATATCACTACTTGTTGCTGATTTTAGGGAAGCTAAAAAGCCGTGTACCTCTAATAAAGGTAAAGCATGATTTTCAGGAAGTCAACAAGTGTGTTGATGCACTAATGTGAAGGATGGTGGAAACTCTAGCAAGATTTTGCATTATTTGAGAACCCTCGTACAAATGTTTTACAGCCTAATGTTGGCATACACTATGGGATGGTATTTTACCACGTAACAAAATAAGAATACAAAATTTGAAAGTGGGATTAGATGCAAAAGTTGTTGGACTTGATGTCACAAAATTGTAGAACAACAACATTATAATTTATATCACTACTTGTTGCTGATTTTAGGGAAGCTAAAAAGCCGTGTACCTCTAATAAAGGTAAAGCATGATTTTCAGGAAGTCAACAAGTGTGTTGATGCACTAATGTGAAGGATGGTGGAAACTCTAGCAAGATTTTGCATTATTTGAGAACCCTCGTACAAATGTTTTACTATTACTTTTAAATTTAGAGAGTTAGACTAATGTACATGTAGTTTATCCCCAAGGACCTAATGGTTCATAAGGCTTTGAAAGATTCATGAGGATTTGATTTAAAACCCTTTGCTTAACATCTTAGGGCCATTTCAAGAAATTACTCATTCTCATTGTAATTACGTGATGTAAGATATTTGAATATTAAAAAAAAAAGACAAAGAAAAAAAAAGTAAAAGTCGTTGCACATGCACTGGCATTTTCTACAAAGCAACCTGTAACCGGCTAAACCAGTGTCGTCAACGACGTCTTTCATCTCCCCAGCGAATCAAAACATCGTCGTTTCATTAATCCGTCAAATCTATTATCGTGCGTCCGATCGATCCAGATCTCAATGCATTCACAATCCAACGGATCAAAAGTCCCCTCTCATAACTTACTAGTAACAACGCGCCTTTTCGAAACTTTTATTCTCTCCTCGAAAAAACATTTTTCTCAACGGCCGACCGGTGCTGACGTTTCACCTGGGACGCTTCGTTTCCTCTTTTCTCTCAAAGACTTCGAATCTCTGTCTTTCTCTCTTTCACTCTTCCCTTTGATCTGGTATTTCCTTTTCACAAATCCTCCAAATTATCCTCTCAATTTTTTAAATTTCAAATTTTAAATTCATTTTTTGTTTTATTTATTTATTTATTTATTTTATTAATCAATCGGTGTCATTTTCGTTTAGGGTTTGCTTCTTTGGTGATAGAATTTTTCAATGGCTGCTCCACCTGCAAGAGCTCGAGCCGATTACGATTACCTCATAAAGCTCCTTCTGATCGGCGATAGCGGTACGATTTTACTTTTTTGCCCTATCAAAAATCTTACCATTTCCTTTACTTGATTTGATCGTATTTTAGGCTTGATTCGATTGTAGTTTATGTTACTTTGAGCTAAACATCAACGATTGGCTAAGTTTTAGTAGTTTTTATGAGGAAAATAATTGTGGATCCTTTGGTATGTGGTGTGGAATGCGTTTCAGATTTGATTGGTAATTGTGTTATTAATTTAACTCACTACTTATGAGTTTGGGGTTATTTGATTGTGCCACTTTAATAGAATTCTGTATATGATGATTTTAGCGCGGTGTAATTGAAATTGGCGATATGTGTGTTAAACTTGTTATGCCAATGAGCTCTAGGTCAAATGGCATTTCCTCCTGTAATGATTGGATGAAGGGGGAGGGTGTGTGTAACTTACCAATGAAAGGAAAAAAAAAAAAGGTAAGTAAGTGCTGTTTGGTTGAAGATAGGTTTTGATCTAAGGGTTGTCGTTGGGACGAAACTAAAAAGGAATGCCATTTTATCTTGTTTTCCCCTGGAGTGTAAATGATTCTTTTGTCAAATTTATATGTCTTAAAAGTTTGATTTGATTGCGCATTTTTTGAGATTCTCCTACATCTGTTCTCTTTGAGTTGGAGAAAACTCATCTTCAGGTTTGGTTTTGGTTTTCCATAATATTTTTTCCTTTCTTCAATTTGTAACATGAACAAGTCATTTAAAATGAATTACCATCATCAAGCACCATACAACTCTCTTATAAAAATTGGATCTCATTGCATCTCTTGAATTTTGCCAAATTGAGTCTTGCTCTATAAATTCTTCCCAAATACATAGGTGACCAATTAGACTTTAAAAATCCCAGTGATCAGTGATGCCTCCATACACTTTATTCACTCCCCACACAGGTTCTCAACTCCCAAGCTCAAATAGCATAAGCAAACAATGGCAACACACACAACCCCAAAGAGAGAGACCAAATAGAAAATCATCACCATCTGTGGGTAGGTTTGGTTGACTAGGCCTAGAGACAGTAGACAGTGTGGGATGGTCTTTACTATGTAACAAACTGTGAAAGTGGAGTTAGATGCAAAAGTTTTTGTGGACTTGACATCGCAAAATTCTAGCACTAACAATGTTCCTTCTTCTCCTATTGCTGATTTTAGCAACCTAATACGCCGCATACCTCTAACAAGGGTGAAACACTACTTTTCAAAAAGTCAACAAGTGTGCTGATGCGCGGAGGAGGGTGAAACTATAGCAAGATTTTGCATTATTTGAGCACCCTTGTTCAAATGTTTTAATTTTATTGCTTTTAAATTTAGACTAAATGGACGTGTTTTAACCTCAAGAGGTAGGGTTAGTGGTTCTTAAGGCTTTATAAGATTCATGAAGTATTGGGTTCAAAACCTTTAGCTAGAATTTTAGGGCCAGCTGTAAGGAATTACTCCTTGAAATTACTTGATGCATGTGGGACGCAGAGGGATTGCATACATTGGGGGGAAATAATCAAGTGTTTGAAGAGATCGGGACAACTTTGTTAGTATTAAAAAAAAAAAAAAAAATCGTTGCACCAGTATTTTCCACAACTTATAAGAATAAAGATTCTCATGATTATTAAAAACTTTGCCAATGAAAGAATTATTAAAAAGCACTTCTTTACAAGCATAAGTGTCCATCATCACTTAAATTTTTATCTTTGAGAACACTAGTGGGTTATTCAAATAAACATGTTTACGCAGACATTCCTTGTCCAAAAGAACACTCCTGACTTGTATCAAACATGTGGTGTGCATCAATCTCTTGGATAGTTTCTTTAATATGTATTGAAGTACTTGCCTCAACATCACCCATTATCAAAGTAGACATCATAATCCAGTGGAGAATCCTAGTCTGTGGCACCATCTCTTTCTAAAAATTCGTCATTAAATTCAAATATTCACACCAACCTATCCTTCAATCTGCCTCTGGCTGCATATTTTATGGGTACAGCATCATGAAAAGAGTTTTCTTCTCTATTATCATTCTCATATTCAAGACCACATATTGTTATTTCCGAGGGGTTTCAGTTGCCTCTTGGAATCTCCATATGGGCTACTGTTGGTTCCCATTACTGAAGAACTTGTACAACTTGCAAAAAATCTTCAATCATGTGCCTCTTCTCAGCATCTCTGTTTGCTGGCCTTGATTTCTTCTACCCCAAGATCTCTACCACTTAAAGTTGAGAGTTGAGACCTTTGACTCAAATCTAAATTTTGTGGCTTAAATCTAGGATCTTTTGCTTTAATCCACCTGATATGGCGAGGAGAATTTAGGTCTAGTGTAGAAGTAGGGTTGGAGAAAAGGTTGCTTACAAGGACTCAAGAGGCTATTTATAAAGGTCTTTATTCCTACATTTAACAATTTAATCCCAACTTTATTATAGGTTATATTACTTACATGTCAAATGTGGGTTCTAGTTAGCTCTACTAATAAAGTCTCTTGTCATCGAATAAAGGACTTAAGTTCGAATCCCATCTACACCAAAAACCAATTGGTGTCTTGGCTTGATGATTAAGAGCAATGATTATAGAGTGGACACCATAGGCTTGAATCTGCATATTTATAAGAAAATGTTACATGCCAATCACATTACCTTTTTATATTTTAAAGACATAATAATTAAATAAAACATAACATAAAGAAATAAAATACAATGGACTAATGGACCTTTCTTTCCTTGTTGGCTTAAATTCTCCCACATTACTATCACTAAAGGTCACCTGAATTTAGTGCTAGCTTGTAATGTGGGACTAGAAAGAG
The DNA here is from genome assembly GCF_002906115.3 of Quercus suber. NCBI lineage: Eukaryota > Viridiplantae > Streptophyta > Magnoliopsida > Fagales > Fagaceae > Quercus > Quercus suber. The sequence continues at coordinate 36,245 of NW_027070076.1, forward strand.
TGTCAAGAGCCTTGTAGCTTAACGGACATTTCCTAGTTTTTCCAACATAGACATCTAGGGTTCAAATCCCTCCTTCCCCAATAACTATTGTATTATCGAAAAAAAAGTGGGACTAGAAAGAGTGATGTTATAATCACCTTAGGCCTCTCATTTTTATATATATATAATTTTTTTTGAGATATATACCTTGTATCTTGTATATATTGAATTTGGATGCTGAATACTTCTACTGTACCTGTATTTGACCCGGCAGGTGTGGGTAAGAGTTGCCTCCTCTTGCGGTTCTCAGATGGGTCGTTTACTACTAGTTTTATTACAACTATCGGGTAAGTGATTTCTAAGCCAGTATATACTGGGAATTTTCTTTTTGTTTCTCCATGATCAGTTTCTAATGTCACTGGGTTTGATTATCTTTTACAGTATTGATTTTAAGATAAGGACCATAGAACTTGATGGCAAAAGAATCAAACTACAAATTTGGGATACTGCTGGCCAGGAGCGGTTTCGAACGATTACAACTGGTTAGTATCTGGCCTTGAAGGTGATATCAACTGGGGTTGTAAATGTACTATTTATGCAAAATTTATGGTATTGCACACATTATGGGTAATGCAGTTTTGTGTTGCATTGTTTGGAGTTGTCATAAGTTTTAAGAAACTTGTGTTTGTTATCTTTGGCACAAAGGTGATTGAGAAAACTCACAACTGTGGGTGTTTTTGTATGTATTAGAGCATGTTTTTATGGAGGAGTAACATATAGTGTATGATATAACTAACAGGAGCTTAAATAGTTTGCATAATCAATCAAATCGGAGTTGCAGTAAGGAATTAACAGGCTGACATTTTAGCTGGTGTCTCCTGCCAAAAGCAGGAGCACGAAGGCATGGCATGTATGGATTTACTGTAAAGTACTTGAGCCTCTTGACTTGGTGGTATCATTGAGGGGTAAATATATATGGTTTGCTCAATTTTAGCAGAGCTGTGTTTGCTCAGATATTATACTGTTTTAATATAGTATTTTATTTTATTTTATTTTTATAAAATTTTTAATTATAGTTTATTTATTCAAGAATAATACTTGCAGAGCTTTGTTTTAATTGATAAATATTTATGTTTGATTACCATCCAAGTGTTGCTTTGCCTAATTTCAAGTGTTAGAAGCTTTCAGCCAAAAAAAAGATAAGAAAAGGAACTGTTTTAGAAGCTTGATCAAGTATTGCTATCTTCTGCAGCTTACTACCGTGGAGCCATGGGCATTTTGCTTGTTTATGATGTCACTGACGAGTCATCTTTTAACAGTAATGTCTTCCTTTACTCTTGTTATTTGAAGTTGGGAATCCTGTGATTATATTGATCACTCTTCTGCTTCATTGTATTTCATAGAGCAGACTAGATTTTTCGTGTTGCTATAATTGTGACACTTGATATCTTGAGGAGCTTCATTGCTTGGATGGAGTTTTTTTCAATCAATGGTGAATATTAACTTTTCTGAATATAAATGTTAATCAAACTGATTTATTTTTACATTCAGACATTAGGAATTGGATTCGTAACATTGAACAGCATGCTTCTGACAATGTCAACAAGATACTGGTTGGAAACAAGGCTGACATGGATGAAAGCAAAAGGGTCTGTCCTCCTCTGAGTGTGTGTGTGTGTGTGTGCATGTGCCTTCACATGCATGCACATGCAGGTGTGCGCATGCATACGTGCATCAGTTTTCCTTTGGTTATTACTTATGTTGACTTGATGATGACCCTATTTTCAGGCTGTTCCTACCTCAAAGGGTCAAGCTCTTGCTGATGAATATGGTATCAAGTTCTTTGAGACTGTGAGTAAACTTTGTTGCTTATATTGAGCTTACGGTACTAGTTGGATTTTTCTTTCTTCTTTCTTTTTATGTTGTGAAGCCTGTGAATTACAGAGTGCAAAGACAAATTTAAACGTGGAAGAGGTTTTCTTTTCAATAGCTAGGGATATTAAGCAAAGGCTGGCGGATACTGACTCAAGGGCTGAGGTATAAGTATAACTTGTTCGAACTTTGAAGTCATAAAGTGATAAAAATAAATAAATGTAAATGGGTTTTCTTCTTTGCATGGCTAAGTTCTTGCGTGTTTTTATTATTTTTTTATGTCTATCTCTATTTTTGAAGTATTTTACATTTAACTAAAAATCTGCACCAACCCCAGGACCAGACATGAATATATATATATATATATCTCCTCTTGTAGCTTGTTCTAACAGAGTTTTAATTGTTGGATCTTCTCAGCCACAGACAATTAAGATTAACCAACCAGACCAGGCTGCAGGGGCTGCCCAAACTGCCCAAAGATCAGCTTGCTGTGGATCTTAAGCACATCGTACTGAAGATGGGATCACAAGGATACATTTTCAAAGCAACCAGTTTGATGGAAAAAACTAATTTTGTTATAAATGTCTTTGTTGCCTGTATTGCCTCTCCCTGTTATTATTTTACGATCAGTACTCATTTGGGTATGAATGGTAGATCTTCGTATTCTAAGATTAATTATATATTAGTTTGTTTTCCTTTTCGGTTGTTGGTTTTTTGCTTTTTTGGGAGCTTGATAGAATCTAATTTGTTCTTGTCAGATTGCCATTACGAATTCTGATGTTGAGAGTTGATTAGCAACAGCCTGCCTTTTTTTCTTCAGTTTTTTCATGATACCTGTGTGTTTAGGTTAGCTTATTTTCTTTGACTTATTTTGCATAAAAAATAGGCTAAATTTTACTAAACTATCCTGAGGTTTGGGCTAATACTAATTAGGTTCAAAATATTTCAAAATTGGCCAAATTAGTCCCTAAGCCCAAGTTAGCTCCTAACCACCGTTAGACCTGTTAGTTTGTACCCTATTTTCCTTCTCCTCTCTCTAATTCGCTTCTCTGTCAGTCATCCCTCTCTTCTCTTTCTCTTTAGACAGCCAAAACAAAAAGACTATTCTCTTGTACAAAACCACATGAAACCAACGCAAAAATCATAAGATTTAGTTTTGAATCCACGAACATCCTCTGCCAAAAATAAAAAGCTTGAGTGAGGGAAAGTGTTAATTTCACCAAAAAAATTAAGATCTAAAATTATGTCATACCCATATTTCTCAAGCAGCCTACTGATATGAACAGTCTAGAATGTGGGGCTGGAATGTGTTCATGGTGGTGGAGCCTCAAATTCCCCATCATCTTTTAGTAGAAATAGAAGCTTATTTTTTACAAAATTACCACCTCATCACAATTGTTACAAAGCCCACCAGCACAAACAAATCTTACTCACACTCACTGACTTAGACACATATACACAGATTCATTTACATAGAGCATGCATAACATTTATATGAGCTGAACATCCAAACCCATTTCAAAATCAACCCCAAAATCTCTCTCCTAACCCTAAAATGCCTAGTGCCCCAGTTTACAAACCCAAATCAAAATCACTAAATCCTCAAAGCCAATAGAAAACTCAATCCCCAAATTAACCAATCACAAAACAAAAGACAAAAGGAGATTTTGGCCATAAACGACCGGAGGAAATAAAGAAGAGTATAAGAGAGATAGAGAAGAGAAAGCAGCAATCAGTGGTTGTGGTGGTGTCGTTGAGCTCAGCTACCATTTGTGGTGGTGTGGGCTTCATGGAGCTATGGCTAAGCTTGAGAGAGAGATAACCATCGTGGTGGTAGTTCGTGGCGGCTATGGCTTGCTGGAAATAACCATGAGATTTTGAGGGATCTGATCTGAGTTTAGGGTTAGGGAGGGGATGAGAAAAGTTGAGATGAGAGGAGAGAGGGACGAGAGAGGCTTAAATGACTAACGAGGCTTAAATGGTATTTTAGACCAAGTTCGGTTTATGGATGAAGTTGGTTAGTTTTGAAATGTTTTGGACCTTCTTGGCATTAGCCCAAACCTCAGGGTAGGTTAGTGAAATTTACCCTAAAAAACAAGTTGGATGAAAATAAAATTGTACATTTGTACATAGAACTAGTTGGATTTTTCTTTCTTCTTTCTTTTTATGTTGTGAAGCCTGTGAATTACAGAGTGCAAAGACAAATTTAAACGTGGAAGAGGTTTTCTTTTCAATAGCTAGGGATATTAAGCAAAGGCTGGCGGATACTGACTCAAGGGCTGAGGTATAAGTATAACTTGTTCGAACTTTGAAGTCATAAAGTGATAAAAATAAATAAATGTAAATGGGTTTTCTTCTTTGCATGGCTAAGTTCTTGCGTGTTTTTATTATTTTTTTATGTCTATCTCTATTTTTGAAGTATTTTACATTTAACTAAAAATCTGCACCAACCCCAGGACCAGACATGAATATATATATATATATATATCTCCTCTTGTAGCTTGTTCTAACAGAGTTTTAATTGTTGGATCTTCTCAGCCACAGACAATTAAGATTAACCAACCAGACCAGGCTGCAGGGGCTGCCCAAACTGCCCAAAGATCAGCTTGCTGTGGATCTTAAGCACATCGTCCTGAAGATGGGATCACAAGGATACATTTTCAAAGCAACCAGTTTGATGGAAAAAACTAATTTTGTTATAAATGTCTTTGTTGCCTGTATTGCCTCTCCCTGTTATTATTTTACGATCAGTACTCATTTGGGTATGAATGGTAGATCTTCGTATTCTAAGATTAATTATATATTAGTTTGTTTTCCTTTTTCGGTTGTTGGTTTTTTGCTTTTTTGGGAGCTTGATAGAATCTAATTTGTTCTTGTCAGATTGCCATTACGAATTCTGATGTTGAGAGTTGATTAGCAGCAGCCTGCCTTTTTTTCTTCAGTTTTTTCATGGTACCTGTGTGTTTAGGTTAGCTTATTTTCTTTGACTTATTTTGCATAAAAAATAGGCTAAATTTTACTAACCTATCCTGGGGTTTGGGCTAATATTAATTAGGTTCAAAATATTTCCAAATTGGCCAAATTAGTCCCTAAGCCCAAGTTAGCTCCTAACCACCGTTAGACCTGTTAGTTTGTACCCTATTTTCCTTCTCCTCTCTCTAATTCGCTTCTCTGTCAGTCATCCCTCTCTTCTCTTTCTCTTTAGACAGCCAAAACAAAAAGACTATTCTCTTGTACAAAACCACATGAAACCAACGCAAAAGTCATAAGATTTAGTTTTGAATCCACGAACATCCTCTGCCAAAAATAAAAAGCTTGAGTGAGGGAAAGTGTTAATTTCACCAAAAAAAATTTAGATCTAAAATTATGTCATACCCATATTTCTCAAGCAGCCTACTGATATGAACAGTCTAGAATGTGGGGCTGGAATGTGTTCATGGTGGTGGAGCCTCAAATTTCCCATCATCTTTTAGTAGAAATAGAAGCTTATTTTTTACAAAATTACCACCTCATCACAATTGTTACAAAGCCCACCGTCACAAACAAATCTTACTCACACTCACTGACTTATACACATATACACAGATTCATTTACATAGAGCATGCATAACATTTATATGAGCTGAACATCCAAACCCATTTCAAAATCAACCCCAAAATCTCTCTCCTAACCCTAAAATGCCTAGTGCCCCAGTTTACAAACCCAAATCAAAATCACTAAATCCTTAAAGCCAATAGAAATCTCAATCCCCAAATTAACCAATCACAAAACCAAAGACAAAAGGAGATTTTGGCCATAAACGACCGGAGGAAATAAAGAAGAGTATAAGAGAGATAGAGAAGAGAAAGCATCAATCAGTGGTTGTGGTGGTGTCGTTGAGCTCAGCTACCATTTGTGGTGGTGTGGGCTTCATGGAGCTATGGCTAAGCTTGAGAGAGAGATAACCATCGTGGTGGTAGTTCGTGGCGGCTATGGCTTGCTGGAAATAACCATGAGATTTTGAGGGATCTGATCTGAGTTTAGGGTTAGGGAGGGGATGAGAAAAGTTGAGATGAGAGGAGAGAGGGACGAGAGAGGCTTAAATGACTAACGAGGCTTAAATGGTATTTTAGACCAAGTTCGGTTTATGGATGAAGTTGGTTAGTTTTGAAATGTTTTGGACCTTCTTGGCATTAGCCCAAACCTCAGGGTAGGTTAGTGAAATTTACCCTAAAAAACAAGTTGGATGAAAATAAAATTGTACATTTGTACATAGAGAAAAGTGAGCATTTAAAAAGACCCAGCCACAAAAGTCAAATGGGGGTATTTATTTTTATTTATATTATTTTTTATTCTCTAAGATTAGCCAAAATTAGAACTAATAGATTCTGTTGTTGTAAGTTAGGAAAAAAGGCTGCCTCATTGCTAAAGAAATTCTTTCCTAAGTAACAACTTCTGTTTCGTTTGATTGATTCAGATGGAATGCAGGGTAACCTATAAATAGGAGTGTGGGTTTTTCTGGTAGCAGCAAACTGACATTTAGCATATTTGATTGGACAAAATTTTTCGTTGAAATTGATTTGGAGCTTCTCTAGTATATTATGTGACGATTAACAAAACTATATATATGTATTAAATTACTTAATGCACTAAATATGTTGTATAATCAAAAGCACATCATTTGAATTGTCATATATTGGGTTAAAGAAATTTTTCTTCAAATCAGTTTGGAAGTAAATTAGGTAAATTTTGATTAGTTAGGATGGGGTTTAATTCACCTTATGTATGAAATAAGTGGACTTCGAGCTTAAAAAAAAAAAAAAAAAAAACCAAATGATGATTTCTAAATCCTAATCCTATTTACCTTCCTAACTCAAAAGCATGTGTAGCATGACCAAGATGTGGCCAAGAGCATTATAGTTCAATTGGTTGATACTTTTTAGTGTTTTCAATGGAGACATTAGGAGCATTCACAATGATGGTGGTATACTTAAATTTTTTTGCTAATGAGCTATAATAAACTACCATCTATGATAGTTTATTGTAGCTCAAAAGTTATAAAATAATGTTCTCTCTCTCTCTCTCTCTCTCTCTCTCTCTCTCTCTCTCTCTCTCTCTCTCCACAACTAATTGCCCTCTCACCCAACCACTCCATTGAAACACAGTGTCGGTCCCACTTATTTCTCTTGTGGTTGTCTCTTGGTCTCCTCTCTCACCTCTTTCCTCTATCTCTTCGCCTCACCCATCTCTCTCTATTCCTCCTCTCACCACCACTTCGCCATTGCAGACCATATCTCTTCTCTGTTTGTTGGGATTGAGATCGAAATTTGGGTATGGATATTTTGTGATTGGACTCTGTTTTGTGTGTGTTCATATGAGTTTGGTGGTTGTGGGTTTGGTGGTGGTGGTGGTGGTGGTGGTGGTGGTTGATTTTGATTGTGGGTTTGCTTGTGGCAGTAGATTGTGGTTGTGATGGTGGGTTGTTGTGGCTGGTGGTGCGGTAGCTAGTAGCTACAGGTTTTGTGAGGGTTATTATTTATTTATTTATTATTTTAATGAGTTTTTTTTTTTTATATTATTTTGAATGAAGAGTTATAAAAAATAGAACCTTAGATGTAAATGTATTGTAAAGTAAGGTAGTAAAATAGATAAAATAATTTTTTGAGGTGCAAAAGGCTAAATATTTTAGCACAATTACTGTAAATGCTCTAGGGGTTCAAATTCTCCATTTCTATTTGTAACAATCAAATTATCAGCAAAAAAAAAAAAAAAAAAAAAAAAAAAGAAGCTAAAAAGAGTAATAGACAAATTGATGAGACTTCAATAAATTGAATATTGATGTACAGACACCAAAAAAAGAAAAAGAAAAAAGATTCATGCATTCTATATTTATGCTTGTTCAAAGCGTTCTTAAGATCTTTTGAAGTGCCCTATGTACACTCATTTTTAAGAATTAAGTATTCAAACACCAGTCAACCTAAATGGTAAAGAATGATTTGGTTGGTTTTGACAACAATGAAAGCAATCTTCGATGCAGGAGTAACTTCAATACAGTGTTTTCCATTTTTGACAACAGTGAAAGCAATCTTCAATGTAGGAGTAACCTCAATACAAGGTTTTCTGGTTTTGACAAAAGTATACAGAGTTTTCCGGTTTTGACAACAGCGAAAGCAATCTTCGATGCAGGAGTAACCTCAACATAAAGTTTCCCGGTTTTGACAATAATGAAAGCAATCTTCGATACTGGAGTAACCTCTATACAGAGTCACAATTTGGTGGGTAGGATTGGCATTTCCCTACAAGTATCATGAATCTAATGAATACGTTTTAGCTGTTCACTCGAACTACATGAAATCTAGCTTACTTATCTGTGGTGGAGATGCGCCATTGTTGATAATATAATGGTCATTAAATGTGAGGTCGACAACAAAATAGGGTGGCAGACCATCCGGTTAGATATAAAAAGTTTGATTCTCAAAAAAAAGATTTTTTTTTTTAATTTTTATTTGCGTCTCAAAAGAAATCAGTTGATCATGTGAATATTTCTTTGTATCTTAGAAGAAGAAATTTAAAACAAATCTTAGGGTGGCAAGTTGTTATTGGTGCTAATTTGAATTTATAATTTAAATAACTTTTTTGCTCACCTATAACAACCAATAACAACATGTTAATTAAAATTTGTTGTGAAAATATTATAGACATAACATTTTTTTTTATTAATGAAAATCAAAGATCCAAAGTACTCATATTAAATAACTTAAAAAAAAAAGTGGTGTTGCCATAAATTCATCTTTAGGAAGTCAAACTAACACATCCACTTACTACTTGGTTTATTGCCAAACTAAACCCAAAAGTTAATTAAATTGGAGATGGATAATGGAAACTAAAGACTCCTCCAAGAGCGAGGAAATTTCTTTTGCTAGTCTTATTTTCATCACTCAAAGTTCAAAAAATTGAGTTTGAGTGATGAAAACAAAGAACAATTCCTTTGAGTTTTCAAATCTTCAAATTTGAGTTTTAGTTGCATTGATGTTATTTTGGTGATTGTGTGGGACCCATGTGCAATGAGTTGTCACGTCAAACCCACTACTCATTGATATTACTGTTGATATTATTGTTGGCACACCTTGAAACAGCCATATGCGTGCTTCGAAACTAAAGGGTTGTGAAACACACACTAGCAAATTCTCATCTTGTGAGTTGAGATTAAAATAAAAATAATGACTATAAACAAGTAAATAAGTAGTTGGTTTTTTAATCCTTACCCACTATTTGTCAAAATTAAAAAAAGAAATGAATAATAATAATAATAACAACAACAACAACAACAACAACAACAACAACATATTTATGTGAGCTTCGGCTACTACCATCCCCATCATTTTTTTTTTAATTTTTAAAAACTATAATTTGAAATATTGATAGAAAAAATAGGAAGAGTGTGTGTCTACGTGTGCGCACACACATAAAAGAGTAGGGAACTATCTTAAAAATAGATATAAAAGAGTAATTTGGCTTAAAGACTTATTTTTCAGTTTGACCTTATTTTTCTATTGATTAAGAAAATATTTTTTTTTTGTTTGCCAAAGATTTTTAGTGGTATTAAATTTAAACATAAAAAATTCAAAATAAATACAAAATTTTAAAAAATATTTGTTAAAATGTTTTAAATTTTTTTTATACATATCCTATTTATAATCTAATTTTTTTATACATATTCTATTACTATCTCCTAAACACACTTATTTTTTATTCATGAGTAATGTTATGTCTATAACATTTTCATAACAAATCATAGGTGTCAAGTTGTACTAGTTTTAATAGCTCATACCACATAGAATTTGTTATAAAAATATTATGAATGTATCATTTCTTTTTATTTTTCAACACTCTCACAGTTGCCACTCTTTTTTCGTTTCTTATCTCTATTTCATTAGTAAAAAAACCATTTAATTAATGACGGAAAAACACCTCTGCCTGTGGCTCACCCTAGGCAGGTTCTATCAGCCCAAAAGAGGAAACAAGGGGTGGCTAGTCTTAGGCGAGTTAGATAACTACCTTAGAGCATTCGCATCAGTGCCTTTAAAATCATGTAAAATCATGTAAAACACAGTTTTTACACATTTTTGCTCAAAAATGCACTCCATCAGCTCTTCTAAAATTGTATAAAAATGTGTATTTCTTTACACGAGCTACAGTAACTGTGTAAATATACACGGTTACTGTAGCTCGTGTAAAGAATATTTTAATAATTTTCGTTCGCTCGTTTTTTTTTTTCTCTCTTCTCCGGCTCAACAAACTCAGTAAACTAACTTCTCATCTTCCTCTTTTTCCTAAGATGCACACAATCACATCCACACACAAACACATCCAGACAAATCAACAGAGATACACTTGCTTAAAAAAAAAAAAAAAAAAAAAACACAGAGATACACAAATACGGAGATCGGAGATCGGCTGAGATTTGGTGGTGGATCGGAGCGGTGGTTCAGAGTTGTGGCGTTTGGTGGCGTAGATCAACTTGGAGATTGGATCGGAGCGTAGATCGGAGATCGGTTTCAGCGTGGTGGATCGGAGCTCGGAGATCGGCTGAGCTGTGGATGCGGAGCTGTGGATCGGTGATGCGGAGCTGTGGAGATCGGTGATGCGGAGCTTCGGTGGTGGAGATTTGATGGTGGATCGGTGGCGTTTGGTGGATCGGAGTTGTGGCGGATGGGTTTTGTGATTTGGTGGTGGATCGGTGATGCGGGGCTGTGGAGATCGGTGATGCGGAGCTTCGGTGGTGGAGATTTGGTGGTGGATTGGGCGTTTGGTGGTCGGAGCTGTGGCGAATGATTTGGAAGAGAAGACCAGAGAGATGGGTGTAGAGAGAGAGAGAGAGAGAGTGAGAGAGTAAAAGAAATCAGAAAATGGTAGAGAGAGAGAGAGCGCGAGTATTTAAGGCAGGTAGGTAAAGAGAAATAATAAAAAAAATAGAGTATAATGAATATTTTATTGAAATATCTTGTAAAATAAATGAATTGATGTGAGTGTTTTGTAAAAGTGAATGTGTAAAATAGAAAAAGTAGGTTTTTAGTGTAAAAATAGATGTGTAAAATGAACATGCTGATGTGAATGCTCTAAGGCCCTCAAATTTTAACAAATTAGGTTAGTTTTTTGATTCCCATAAAAAAAATATAAAATAAATTAATTAAACCCTAAATTACAGCCAAAAAAATTAGGGAAAAAATGTCAAGAAAAAACAAAATCGAGAAAGAAGGCTTTAAATGTAGGAGTAATAAATTATATATACCCATAATATTAAAAAAACAAAACAAAAAAATTTTAATTTTCTTTAGACCTAAGAGTTGAAATCTCTCTCCAAAAAAAAAAAAAAAATCCCCCCAAAAAAAAAAATCCCCCCAAAAAAAGCTCATACCTCATTTTTTTCTATTACACATCACTGGAAAAAGTTGCTTTAAAAAAAAAAAAAAACTTTCTTTGCATTTGTCGTTGAACACGACTAAGCAGCATCAGTCAAACTCTCTAGTACGTTGTCATTCCTTTAGGTTCGAGACTTTGAGATTTTTTCCATGTTTGTTTTGCTTTTTACAGTTTTGTTTGTTTCTTTAGTGCTACTTTTAGTCTTCACTTATTGGTTTTTTCCCGTCAAAGATGGGTAGTGGACCTCTTTTATTTGGTCCACACCCTTCTCCACACGTTTCACCATATCTAGCCCCCCCTTTTTTTTCTTTTTTTCTTTTTTGGGTTCAAGCGAAATCTTTTGTCATTTTATTTATTTTTTAAATAATAAATTGAGTTTTGTGAAAAATAAAATATCAAATAAATATATATTTAATTACTACTAAATATGATATTTATTATGATGTTGATGATTTAGATTTATTTTCAGAGTTAAAATTTTTAAAAAAAATTCTAAAAACATAAGAAAATAGCCTGTACTAAATTATATATATAAAGTACACACACTTTTATTTTAGGGATAAGTAACAAAAATAAAAGTAGTTTGGTCAACACTCTTTAGCTTACACGTATCAAATGAAGAAATTTCAGCTGTTCACCTTAACTACAAGAAGATATCTAGATTATTTATTCGTGGTGGAGAAATGCCATTTGTTGATATTAAAATTTTAAAAACTTATATAAAATGTGAGACAAACAACCAGACAAAGAAATAAGGCAAGCCGACCATTCTACTATATATAACTTTACATATATAGTGAATTCACAAAGTGATAATGTGAATATCTCTGTCACTAATCCTCAGTCAAAAAGATGTAGAAAAAAGAGAAAAGAAAAAAAAGGAAAAGGTAATGTTGTCGGTGTACGTTGTTCAACCTTGGACTCTTTTGTGGCCCATTTATTATCATTTTTTTTTTTCATCATAATGCATGTTGTCGGTTTTTTAGTGTAGGCCAGCAAATTGCATGTTACTATGATATCATAAGATATTTCCCGAAATATCTCCAAGGTAGAATAGAGAAAATGGCGTGGGGTAGATAAGTTTACACTTAAAAAAATAGAATAGAGAAAATGATAGAATAGAAAAAATGAGTGAGGTTGATAAGTCTACACTAGAGATTTTTTTTTTTTGATATTTAAAAAATAAGAGGAAGAGGAAATGGCTACATTCGAAACATTGGAATGTTCATAGAAGGAAGATGACCATCTTGTGCAAACAATGAGAAATTGGGAATGTTCAGGGACTCCCTTGTGAACCTAACTACTAGTTTGGCAAAAATAGGCTTTCGCCTTTTTCACCTAAAATATGTAGTAAAATGTTCATGTTCTTAAACTATCTAGCAAAATACCCATGTTTTGAAACTTGATTTTCTAAAAATCAAGTTTTACATTGAAACTCAATTTTTAGAAAATCGAGTTATAGGCAATCAAACTTAAAAAAAAAAAAAAATTTAAAGAACTCGAGTTTCATGTGAATTTTTCCAAATAACTCGATTTTCATTAAATCGAGTTTTACATTGAAACTCGATTTTCTAAAAACCGAGTTTCAAAACAGGGGCATTTTGCTAGATAGTTTCAAAACATGGACATTTTGCTACATTTTTTGGGTAAGAGGGGCAAATACCCATTGTGGATGACTAAATTTCTCGGTTCGAAATAAGTCAAACAAGTAAAATAGTGTCACAAATGCGAATTTGTATTGAATATATGTGTGGTACAATTTTCTGTAATTACAAAAGAGTGATCCTCTGATTCGATCTCCTTGAAAGATTTGTTAATTGGATTTGTGGTAATGTGATTTTCACTTGAACACAAAGTATCCTTCAATTTGGTTGAAGGATGGATCGAAGATTGTTGAAACGGAATTACAATGAATCTCTGGCTATGAGCTTGTTAGAAATCCTTTGTTCTTCACGTTCTTCGTGTTCTTGGTGCGTTCTTCGTCTTCGAAGGTTTGTGGTGGAAGTTCTTCGGGGCTTTAGAGGCTTGATCTGTAGAGCTTCGCTGATTTATGATTTGTTGAGGTTTTTGGAGGCTTTTGAGCTTGATTCCAGTGAACTTTGAGATTTAGGAATATGATTTGGATGATTCCTCTTTGAATGTTCTTCGTACTTGAAGGTTTGTGGTGGAAGTTCTTCGGGGCTTTAGAGGCTTGATCTGTAGAGCTTTGCTGATTTATGATTTGTTGAGGTTTCTAGAGGCTTTTGAGCTTGATTCCAGTGAACTTTGAGATCTAGGCAGGTAGTTTGGATATTTCTGCTTTGAATGTTCTTCGTATTTGAAGGTTGAAGTTCTTGAAGTTGCTGAAGGCTTCAGGGCTTGATTCCAGCAAAGCTTCTGGACTTCTGAGTGCTTCAGATGGCTTGGTGCCTTCTCTCCAGCTCTCCTGATCTCCTTGATCTCTAGATCCCTTTGGATCTCCTCAGCTCAGATCCCTCTCAAATGCCTTAGGAAGGCTTCTATTTATAGGAGTTTAGGAGTAGGTAAGCGACACGTGGCGGAGTTTGATTGGTGACATGTGGCAGAGCTTGATAGGTGACATGTGGCAGAGCTTGATTGGTCCGCTTATGTCATCGCTTACACGTGCGACGCTAATTATGTCATTGCTTACACGTGCGATGATGTGTGATTGGTTTTTGCATGACACTTGGCAAATTTCTGTTGGTTTCTAAGTAATGATAGCAAAACCTAGCAGCAATACGCGACGCTTTGTAATTGGCCGTATTTTGTGGACTTAATAGTATGACGTGTCAGCTTGTGATAGGTCGGAAATTTTCCCTGTCTACACCCATTTTGGCCCTACTAGTTTGCAGGACATTCACATTCCTACTTTCTCTAGTTGGACAGACTCACAAGTCCAATTATTGTCCCATAGAGTGGCACAGAGTGGAATGAAGATTCTAATTGGGAGATTGAATGGGATTCCGAATTATGAATTATTATGTTATTCTACTATCTATTAGGAGGGGAAACAAAGGATCCATTATGTGGGTCTCCTTGCAAAAGAAAGTTGTCCTTTATTTCTAGCACCTTTTTATACTTTTTTTTTTTAAAGTGTGTTTTGACTTTCTCGTGTTTTTGTGAGGGCATGCATTATTATGTATCGATTTGAAACGTGCCTACCATGTTTGCTCCATTATTTGTGTTTTGTTTGGCTTGAACTTGTGAATTACCAATTGGCTTTGTGGTAGATGCTATCACACATACAATAATACTCAATTCCATGGAATTATTAGATCTTAAAGGGGGATTTTTTTATAATTTTGCACGCTGTAATGTAAAAAAAGTTACAAACAATATATTATTGTAATGTGGACATTACAAAGTTTGGTTCATTTATCTATACACAACTTTGGGAAAAAATTGGTCTATGCCTTTTTTTTAAAAACAATCCAGCATTTTGCCATATTTTTCAAACTAATTAGGAAAATACCTTCTTTTGAAAATCAATTTTCTCAAAATCGATTAAAGCCTATAGCGGCGTTTTTAAGGAGCCTATAGTGACGTTTTAAGGACCTATAATGGCGTTTTGTAACTCGATCTCCATGAAGTTAAGTTATAGGTAAAAAAAAAAAAAAACTTTGCATATAACTCGATTCATGGAAATCGAGTTACAAAACGTTACTATAGGTCCTTAAAACGACATTATAGAGTCCTTAAAAAGTTGATATAGGGTTTCAATTTTTTTTTTTTATAACTCGATTTTAAGAAAATCGAGTTTCAAAAAATGGGCATTTCCTAATTAGTTTGGGAAATTGGGTAAAATGCTGGATTTTTTTTTTTTTGAAGGGGCATTTGCCCATTTTCTCCCACAACTTTGCATTAATGTAAGATTAACAAAACATTCTCATGACCATAAATTATTGTAATGTGATTACCTTATTAAATGATTGTAATATTACATTCCTCACTCAAGGAAATGACTAAAATACCAAGAAATCTCTAGAATTATCTAAAATCTTTGAAATGACCAAAAATACCTTCAAAGCTTCTCTAATGACAAAAACCCCCAAAAACTCTAAAATGATTACAGTAGGAGTTCAATAGCTAGTAGTGCTTTTTTTTTTGGATCAATAATAAAGAAAGAAGCAAGCTTGCTAACCTTGATCCGGAAAGATCAATAACAGTGACCTGGGATCGGAAAGATTGACTTCCATTTTCTTCTAGCAGGAGTCTCTGTGCTTGGTACTATTGGACTAATCATACTATAGGTCTAGAGTCTACACGATCTTCTTCTAGTATAGTATAAAATACCAAAATCTTGTTCCTGAGTTTTTAGATATAGCATGTGAGGAAATGCCTCCAGTTTGTCTAGTTTACTGGGCTACCTCTGCTATCTAGAAAAATCTCTAAAATGACCAAAAATATCTTCAAAGTTTTAAAATGTGATTCCAAGATAAAAGATTCTAGTAATCTAAGATTATAACGCAATCTAATATTACGCGAACCAAACATTCTCTTAGTGTTTTTATTGTTTCCTCTACATTTGTTGATTGGGGTTGACATAAGGTTTAACTTATATTAAAATTATTGCTTTGCACCAAAAAAAAAAAAGAAAAAAAAAATCGATAGAGGTACAAGGCCATATTCTCTTGTAACAAAACCAAAATTTTAGTTTTGAGGGGCCAAAGCATAGAATTTTTATTTATAGAATTTAAGAATGATTATGATACTAATATTCAAAACAAAATATACCATGAAAAATAAAACTAGTATCCATTTAGTATTAACAAAATATAAATTAAAGAAAAGTCACAAAATATTTTTTTTTCTCAATACATGCCAAATCAATCATTTATCAAAACAGAATTTGTCATTCTTTTAAATCCCCAAAAAAATAAGATTGGTTTTGTACTAAATTTTCAGTAATTATATAGAAAACCATCTTTCTTTTTGTTGTAAAGCAATATTTATGACCGAAAATTCTCATCTTGAATGTGGTTGCACTAAATACAAAAAGAGTAAGTGTAAATACAATTACTCTATAAACAAGTTGATAAGTTGTTGATCATTTAATATAAAATATGTGAAATTTATTATCATCCCAAAGAAATTTTGAAAGAAAATATAAATAAATATATTGATAAAGATTGGAAGAGCGCACACATGCACGCATATAATTTTCAGTTTGCCCTTAATTTTCTAGTGACTAAGAAATATCTTTTTTTGTTTACCAAAATATTATTAGAACTGTATATATCATTTAATTTTTTTTTTGAAAATATATTATGTTAAAAAATTTGTATTTTGAGGAGGAGGGAAATAAATTATATGGGCTAGCTGATAAGTTTATTTTATTGTAGTTTCTTTAGATCAATTGAGTTTTTAGGAAAGCAAACTTTAAATAATTAATATTTCTTTTAAGAAAAAGTTTAAATTTTGTGTGTGAGTCGTGGGTCCTGTCTCTGTCTACAAGCAATTCTGCCATCTCTCGTGATTGCAGACATTTTTGGGATTCACTGTAACTTAAATAACTTGCAGCACCCTTTAGCCTAAAGAGCAATGTTTATTACACGTACGCAAAAAAGAAATTAAAATTGTGGTAACAGTGTGTGTAAAAAGGGTATCAATGTTTAAGGTTTGGTTTTATATCACTTATTGCTATGCAGCAAGTAGTTTCAGCTGACTATAGTTCAATACCTGATATTGATGTTATGCCAAGCGGGTTGAGATTTTGTGATACTAGAGTGGAATTTGCACGTTGAAGTTATTCATGTGATAACATTTTTCTTTATAATAAATTTTAAGTTTCAGTTCTGAGTAATTCATAGAACTTAGGCAATACAAGGCCTGTGAAGATGAGAAATCAATTATCATACGAGTTACCACTGTTTATGTAGGTTGAAACCTTTCATGGCGGTGATTCTGTTATGTGTTGGGTTGGCAGGGACACACATTTTTTCTAAAGAAGCAAAGGACCTGCAAATGAGCAATTACGTCCTGGTTACCTATTCGTTTGCTGTGGCTACTGCTTTCATTGCCCCCTATGCCATTTTTTCTGGACAAGTCTCTCTCTCAACCCACATTCTCATCTATTAATTTATCTCTAGAAAGATTAAGTATGCTGAAATTGACAGAAAATTTTTGGACAGGAATAGGAGGCCTAAGATGACTCTTTCTATCTTTACAAAGATAAAGCTGACAGGCTTGCTGGAGTAAGATTCAGACTCGTCAACTTCTTTTCCTTTATGCAAATTTTCCTGTATCTATCTATTCATATTTTATCCTGGCAGATCTGTTTTAAATGAGAATTTGTATCTTAGTGGGATTAAATACACATCAGTCTCATTTGGATCTGCTATTGATAATACTCTTCCAGCGATAACCTTTTTATTGCGGCTTGCATTCTTAGGTAACTCCCATACTCTAACATATGTTGCCCAATCGTGCTTATTATATAGCAGGCCATCTTGAGTACGTATCGATAAATTATTGATTTTCCAAAAACTTAAATTGTTAGAAAATTGTGAGTTTGATAATTTCTTTTGATACTCTTCCTTCACATGTGAGTTTAAAATGTTCTTATTATGTGGAGCTTAACATATTTGAAAATTTTTAAATGGGAAGTAAAGTGTAGGCAAAGTTTGGACCTCATGCTCTAATATCATAATAAATTACCAAAAAATTTAAATTGTTAAAAAATGATGAATTAATTTAATTAATCATTTAACAAGCACCATTCCCAAGTGTGGACAAACATTCTTCTCACTTTCACAGAAATTACATAATTCTACTTGCGCTTATCCTGAAACATGATTGACGTGCATGTGTAACTTAGTAGGCTTGAGATTTTTATTTTTATTTTGGATTGATAGGCTTGAGAATATTGATATCAAGCATATCCGGAGCAAAGCCAAGGTGTTTGGAGCCATTGCAGCAGTTGCAGGAGTCATGCTAATGACACTATAGTAAAAGGACCTACATTTATGTTTCCCTGGACAAAAGAAGAAGTAACCAAGAACTTGAACGAGGCACTGCAAATCATCAACATCTAATTGCAGGTTCTCTAATGCTAGTAGCTTCTTGCTTTGTCATAGCTTTTTCTATTGTTCTTCAAGTAAGTGCACTGTCAATATGTGTTCTATATTTAAAATCCAATTCAAAGAACATCAATATAATGGTTTGTTTTAAAGCCCTAATAACTAGGCATTTTATTTCTTTAGGCAATTACAGTAAGGTTATAACCAGCTGAACTCTCTCTTACTGCTTAGATATGCCAGGTAGGCACAGCTGAGAGTAACATACTGGCTCTTGTGATGGAAAGGGGGAAACCTGCAGCCTGGTCTCTTAGTTGGGATGCTAAGCTCTGGGTAGCTCTCTATTATGTAAGGATATTTGAACTGAATAAAATATTAGCAATTAACCCTTTGTAATAAGCAAAGTTAATGTTAATTCCATTTCAGTGATTGTTCTCATTTGTTAATTGAAATTTAATAGGAAATATTTAAGAGACCGTTTGGCCAGCGCGTTTGCGTCTGGCCGTTACGTTTTCAGTTCCTTTTTTTTTTTTTTTTTTTTTTTCACACGCGTGTCAAGCCTTTCCCAGCCAAATTTTTACTGTTCATCACTGTTGCGGTTACTGTTCATTGAACAGTAGCCGCAACATGTGACTTTTCAACCCAAATTTCACTGTTCACGGACCCACAATTTTCACTTTTCAGCAATTTTTTCATTAAAAATGGGTCCCACGGTACTATTCACACATTTAAAAATTATTTTGCTACAGTATTTTCAGTTTTCAGTTTTCAGTTTTCAGCTGTATCCAAACGGGCCCAATATTTAAATATTGATCTATTTTGAAGTACGGTTTTGAAGTTAAAATTATTTTTATTATATATTTAAAAAATAGAAAATAAATATATTTAACTTCTCATCACATATGGTTTTATATCATATCTATTAAAGAATAATAATTATATAACACAAATTAAAACGTGTGGAGAAGGGTGTGAATTTCTTATTTGGTCCACACCCTTCTCCACACGTTTCACCATATCTAGCCCCTCCTTTCTTTTTTTTCTTTTTTGGGTTCAAGCGAAATCCTTTGTCATTTTATTTATTTTTTAAATAATAAATTGAGTTTGTAAAAAATAAAATATCAAATAAATATATAATTAATTACAACTAAATATGATATTTATTATGAATTTATGATGTTGATGGTTTAGATTTATTTTCAGAGTTAAAATTTTTAAAAGAAGTTCTAAAAACATAAGAAAATAGCCTGTACTGAATTATATATATAAAAAAACTTAGATTCTTTTCCAAATGCAATAGCTTAAGATCTTTTGAAATATAAAGTACACACTTTTATTTTAGGGATAAGTAACAAAAATAAAAGTAGTTTGGTCAACACTCTTTAGCTTACAAGTATCAAATGAAGAACTATTTGGTGGGAATGATTGTCATTTTCCTACAAGTATCAAATGAAGAAATTTCAGCTGTTCACCTTAACTACAAGAAGATATCTAGATTATTTATTCGTGGTGGAGAAATGCCATTTGTTGATATTAAAATTTTAAAAACTTATATAAAATGTGAGACAGACAACCAGACAAAGAAATAAGGCAAGCCGACTGATGAGGCCGAAAAAACCACCAATGAGCCACACGTACTCGCACGCTCAGAATCCAACCTACACAACACAAGAAAGGAGAAAGACCTAAGCAGAGAGCACCGGTGTGGTGCCGGCCGAATACTCTCCGAAGGTCAGGTTAGAATCTTTTACCATTCTAAAATGTTAGAGAGGGTCAATTATGCGTACCTCGATTTGTGAGGGTACTGGGGTTTTTATAGTAGTCGAAAGTTGACCTCTTTTACTTGGAGTCGAAGTCCTTTCCTTGTAGAAATCCTCTTCAGGAGTCCAAAACGTGTTGGATAAGTCTTTTCCTTATAGAGAAGATCTTCATCAATATACGTAACCTCTGGAATTCTCCTTGCATTAGGATTCTATTTCCCTTAGGATTCTATGGTGTGTGCCGCAAGTATTCCTATTAAGAGTTTCTGTCTGACCCATGGCCAATCAATTCGTTTATACTCCATCTGTTTATTACG
This sequence comes from Quercus suber, assembly GCF_002906115.3. Classification (NCBI taxonomy): domain Eukaryota; kingdom Viridiplantae; phylum Streptophyta; class Magnoliopsida; order Fagales; family Fagaceae; genus Quercus; species Quercus suber. Next base: position 56,592 of record NW_027070076.1, read on the forward strand.
GATCTGTTCTCAATAGGTCTTGCACATAATAGGCTTGTCTATTTTACGGTCCATAAATAGTGAACAGCCTGGCCCGTTACACTAGGATCTGTCGCCGTACATTTTTCCCTCTTCACCGACCATTCTATTAATTAACTATATATAACTATACATACATAGTGAATTCACAAAGTGATAATGTGAATATCTCTGTCACACGTCCTCAGTCAAAAAGATGTTGAAAAAAGAGAAAAGAAAAAAATGGAAAAGGTAATGTTGTCGGTGCTGTTAAACCTTGGACTCTTTTGTGGCCCATTTACTATCAAATTTTTTTTTCATCATAATGCATGTTGTCGGTTTTTTAGTGTAGGCCAGCAAATTGCATGTGACTGTGATATCATAAAATATCTCCAAGGTATTTTTTTTGAGAAAGATCTCCAAGGTAGAATAGAGAAAAAAGCGTGGGGTCGATAAGTTTAAGCTAAAAAAAGATAGAATAGAGAAAATGAGTAAGGTTGATAAGTCTATACTAGAGACTTTTTTTTGGTATTTAGAAAAGAAGAGGAAGAGGAAATGGCTACATTCAAAACACTGGAATGTTCATAGAAGGAAGATGATTATCTTGTGCAAACAATGAGAAATTGGGAATGTACAGTACAGGGACTCCCTTGTGAACCTAACTAGTAGTTCGGCAAAAATGGGCTTTTGCCCATTTTGCCTAAAAGATGTAACAAAATATTCATGTTCTGAAACTATCTAGTAAAATATACTTGTTTTGAAACTTGATTTTTTTAAAATTGAGTTTTATATTGAAACTCGATTTTTAGAAAATTGAGTTATAGGCAATCAAACTTTTAAAAAAAAAAAAATAATAATAATAATAATTTATGAAACTCGAGTTCCATGTGAATTTTTTCAAATGCCCATTTTGGCCCTACTAGTTCGCAGGACATTCACATTCCTACTTTCTATAGTTGGACAAACTCACAAGTCCAATTATTGTCCCACGGAGTGGGATGAAGATTCTAATATGGAGATTGAATGGGATTCCTAATTATGAATTATTACGTTATTCTACTATCTATTAGGAGGGGAAACAAAGGATCCATTATGTGGGTCTCCTTGCAAAAGAAAGTTGTCCTTTATTTCTAGCACCTTTATATATATATATATATATATATATATATATATTTAAGTGTGTTTTGACTTCCTTCCTTGTGTTTTTGTGTGAGAGCTCCTTCGTGTATCGATTTGAAACGTGCCTACCATGTTTGCTCCATTATTTGTGGGACAAAATTGCCCTTTGCTCTTTTCAGACAAATTATATAGTATTATGTCCCTTTCCCAAACTAATTAGTGAAATACCCATTTTTTAAAACTTGATTTACTACAAATCGAGTTAAATTTTTTTTTTTCTAGAGCTTTAAGTGGCGTTTTAAGGAGCCTATAGTGACGTTTTAGAACCTATAGTGGTGTTTTTTAACTCGACCTCCATGAAATCGAGTTATAGGCAATTTTTTTTTACTTATACCTCAATTGAGTTAAAAAACGTCACTATAAGTCCTTAAAACGTCACTATAAACTTCTTAAAAACGCCACTATTGGGTTTAACTCGATTTATAGTAAATCAAGTTTTAAAAGAGGGGCATTTCTCTAATTAGTTTGGAGAGGGGGGCATAAGGCTATATAATTTGCCCAAAAAGGGCAAAGGGCAATTTTATCCATTATTTGTGTTTTGTTTGGCTTGAACTTGTGAATTACCAATTGGCTTTATGGTAGATGCTATCACACATACAATAATACTCAATTCGATGGAATTATTTGCTCTTACAGGGGGATTTTTTTTTTATAATTTTGCACGTTGTAATGTAAAAAAAGTTACAAACAATATATTACTATAATGTGGACATTACAAAGTTTGGTTCATTTATCTATACACAACTTTGCATTAATGTAAGATTACCAAAACATTCTCATGACCATAAATTATTGTAATGTGATTACCTTATGTATTATTTTTTTTAAGAGATAATTACAACATACTGCTAATCCCGTAGCTCGAATCCTTTCCCCCCTAGACCCTCAAGCACTTTGTGCATGTGAATGTGTTAATTCATCTACAAGGCCTATGGCTGATTACCTTATTAAATGATTGTAATATTACATTCCTCACTCATGGGAATGACTAAAATACCAAGAAATATCTAGAATTATCTAAAATCTTTGAAATGACCAAAAATATACTCAAAGCCTCTCTAATGAAAAAAAAACCCAAATACTCTAAAATGATTACAGTAGGAGTTCAATAGCTAGTAGTGCTTTTTTTTTTTTTTTTTGTTTTGTTTTGTTTTGTTTTGTTTTTTTTTTTTTTTTTGGTGGACCAATAATAAAGAAAGAGGCAAGCTTGCTAACCTTGATCCGGAAAGATTGACTTCCATTTTCTTCTAGCAGGAGTCTCTGTGCTTGGTACTATTGGACTAAACATACTATATATAGGTCTAGAGTCTACACGATCTTCTTGTAGTATGGTATAAAATACCAAAATCTTGTTCCTGAGTTTTTAGATCTAGTATGTAAGGTAATGCCTCCAATTTGTCTAGTTTACTGGGCTACCTCTGCTATTCCCAAAAATCTTTAAAATGACCAAAAATATTTTCAAAGCTTTAAAATGTGATTTCAGGATAATAGATTCTAGTAATCTAAGATTACAACGCAATCTAATATTACGCGAACCAAACGTTCCCTTAGTGTTTTTATTGTTTCCTCTACATTTGTTGATTGGGGTTGATGTAAGGTTTAACTTATATTAAAATTATTGCTTTGCACATTAAAAAAAAAAATCGATAGAGGTACAAGGCCATATTCTCTTGTAACAAAACCAAAATTTTAGTTTTGAGGGGCCAAAGCATAGAATTTTTTTTTTTTTTTTAAGAATTGAAGAATGAATATGATACTAATATTCAAAACAAAATATACCATGAAAAATAAAACTAGTATCCATTCAGTATTAACAAAATATAAATAAAAGAAAAGTCACAAAATATTTTTTTTTCTCAATACATGCCAAATCAATCATTTATAAAAACAGAATTTGTCATTATTTTAAATCCCCAAAACAATAAGATTGGTTTTGTACTAAATTTTCAGTAATTATTTAGAAAATCATCTTTCTTTTTGTTGCAAAGCAATATTTATGACCGAAAATTCTCGTCATGAATGTGGTTGCAATAAATACAAAAAGAGTAAGCGTAAATACAATTACTCTATAAACAAGTTGACAAGTTGTTGATCTTTTAATATAAAATATGTGAGATTTATTATCATCCCATCGAAATTTTGAAAGAAAATATAAATAAATATATTGATAAAGATTGGAAGAGCGCACACATGCACGCATATAAGAGTAAGATATTATCTTAGAATGCTATAAACAAGAGATCTTGCTTGAAGGCCCTAAACTTCTTACTTTTCAGTTTGCCCTTAATTTTCTAGTGACTAGAAATATCTTTTTTTCGTTTACCAAAATATTATTAGAGCTGTATATATCATTTTAATTTTTTTTTAAAATGTATTAAGTTAAAAAATTTGTATTTAGGGGAGGGGGGAAATAAATTATATAGGCTAGCTGATAAGTTTATTTTATTGTAGTTTCTTTAGATCAATTGAATTTTTAGGAAAGCAAACTTTAAATAATTAATATTTCTTTTAAGAAAAAGTTCAAATTTTGAGTGTGGGGCGTGGGTCCTGTCTCTGTCTACAAGCACTTCTGCCATCTCTCGTGATTGCAGACATTTTTGGTATTCACTGTAACTTAAATAACTTGCAGCACCCTTTAGCCTAAAGAGCATTGTTTATTACACATACGCAAAAAAGAAATTAAAATTGTGGTAACAGTGTGTGTAACAAGGCTATCAATGTTCAAGTTTTGGTTTTATATCACTTATTGCTATGCAGCAAGTAGTTTCAGCTGACTATAGGTCAATACCTGATATTGATGTTATCATTGTTATGCCAAGCGGGTTGAGATTTTGTGATACTAGAGTGGAATTTGCACGTTGAAGTTATTCATGTGATAGCATTTTTCTTTATAATAAATTTTAAGTTTCAGTTCTGAGTAATTCATAGAACTTAGGCAATACAAGGCCTGTGGATGAGAAATCAATTATCATACGAGGTACGACTGTTTATGTAGGTTGAAACTTTTCATGGCGGTGATTCTGATATGTGTTGGGTTGGCAGGACACACGTTTTTTCTAAAGTAGCGATAGACCAGCAAATGAGCAATTACGTCCTGGTTACCTATTCGTTTGCTGTGGCTACTGGCTACTGCTTTCATTGCCCCCTTTGCCATTTTTTCTGGACAAGTCTCTCTCTCTCTCTCTCAACCCACATTCTCATCTATTTATTTATCTCTAGAAAGATTAAATATGCTGAAATCAACAGAAAATTTTTGGACAGAAATAGGAGGCCTAAGATGACTGTTTCTATATTTACAAAGATAATGCTGATAGGCTTGCTGGAGTAAGATTCAGACTCGTCAACTTCTTTTCCTTTATGCAGATTTTCCTGCATCTATCTAATCATATTTTCTCCTGGCAGATCTGTTTTAAATGAGAATCTGTATCTTAGTGGGATTAAATACACATCAGCCTCATTTGGATCTGCTATTGATAATACTCTTCCTGCGATAACCTTTTTATTGGCTTGCATCCTTAGGTAACTCCCATACTCTAACTAACATTTGTTGCCCAATAGTGCTTATTATTTAGCAGGCCATCTTGAGTACGTGTCGATAAATTATTAATTTTTCCAAAAACTTAAATTATTAAAAAATTGTGAGTTTGATAATTTCTTTTAACACTCCTCCTTCACATGTGGGTTTAAAATGTTCATATTAAGTGGAGTTCAACATATTTGAAAATTTTTAAATGGGAAGTAAGGTGTAGGCAAAGTTTGGATCTCATGCTCTAATATCATAATAAATTACCAAAAGTTTAAACTGTTAAGAAATAATGAATTAATTTAATTAATCATTTAACAAGCACCATTCCCAAGTATGGACAAATATTCTTCTCACTTCCACAGAAATTACATAATTCTACTTGCGCTTATCTTGAAACATGATTGACGTGCATGTGTAACTTAGTAGGCTTGAGATTTTTATTTTTATTTTGGATTGATGGGCTTGAGAATATTGATATCAAACATATCCGGAGGAAAGCCAAGGTGTTTGGAGCCATTGCAGCAGTTGCAGGAGTCATGCTAATGACACTAGTAAAAGGACCTACATTTATGTTTCCCTGGACAAAAGAAGAAGTAACCAAGAACTTGAACGAGGCACTGCAAATCATCAACATCTAATTGCAGGTTCTCTAATGCTAGTAGCTTCTTGCTTTGTCATAGCTTTTTCTATTGTTTGTTCTTCAAGTAAGTGCACTGTCAATATGTGTTCTATATTTAAAATCCAATTCAAAGAACATTAATATAATGGTTTGTTTTAAAGCCCTAATAACTAGGAATTTTATTTCTTTAGGCAATTACAGTAAGGTTATTACCAGCTGAACTCTCTCTTACTGCTTAGATATGCCAGGTAGGCACAGCTGAGAGTAACATACTGGCTCTTGTGATGGAAAGGGGGAAACCTGCAGCCTGGTCTCTTAGTTGGGATGCTAAGCTCTGGGTAGCTCTCTATTATGTAAGGATATTTGAACTGAATAAAATTTTAGCAATCTAACCATTTGTAATAAGCAAAGTTAATGTTAATTCTATTTCAGTGATTGTTCTCATTTGTTAATTGAAATTTAATAGGAAATATTTAAATATTGATCTATTTTGAAGTACGGTTTTGAAGTTACAATTATTTTTATTATATATTTAAAAAATAGAAAATAAATATAGTTAACTTCTCATCACATATGGTTTTATATCATATCTATTAAAGAAAAATAATTATATAACACAAACTAAGTGAAGAAAATTTAGAGCAACATGGAAAATCAAGCCTTAATCCCAATTTTTGGAATAAGTTATGGTTTTGCAGCAGATTAATCAGACTTGGCTGCATTTTTTTCCTATCATTCTATTTTATCTAAAATCATATTCTTTGTTATTTTCTTGATTATTATTTTTTTTACTACTTCTTTTAATATTATTTTTAGGTATTTCTCTACAATATTTTTTTGTTACTTCAACTTGAATTAACTTATTCTTTCTTATTTGTGCATTAATGATTCTCCTTTACACATAACCATATTACCATCAATGTGCATGAAAGATATATAACTTCATCATTAATCGGTAAAAAAGAAGAATAAAAGAAGAGTAATAGTGAAAGATATGAATGAAAGAAATGGGGGAAAAGGGAGAAAATGAAGTGGGTGAACTTATAATGGACAAAATTTAAATATTGACCAAAACATACTAAAATAGTAAAACATATTGTAATTTGACTCAAGATTGGGGGGGGAGCATGTCGATTTAGTGAAAAAATGAATATTTTGATCATCCGATTAGAACAAAAATAAAATTGGAACATAATAGAATTGACAACATTGTTAATAAATTTAAATATTCTTTAAAAAAATAAGACCAAAATACACTTTTAGCTCTTAAATTCGTGGATGTTTTCATTTTGGCTGTTTACGTTTCAAAATTTTCATTTGGCCATTCATGTTAATTCTACCATGAGTATCATCCATTTTCGTTAATAATATGTTCATTAAGTTCCCTTCATATTTAACTTTTTTGAGATACTAGTCTAAAATGTTTTAGAATGTAAGAATTTATTATTATAAGAAAAAAAAACATATTATGAATGATTAGGTTATAAACAAAAATGAATGACAAAGTTGATATAAAAACAAAATCAAACATAAAGGATCAAAATAAAAAACTTGAAAAAGTAAGGGCCAAAATGAAAACACCTCCAAACCAAAGACCAAAAATATGCACTAGTCGATCTAAAAATGAAATCATTCATCAATGTGCAACTTTCTTCAAGCTAAAATCCAATTTATATGATTGTATCTATAACTGCCAGCTATACAAGGTACCACAAATAAATAAATAAATAAATAAACACGCATAAAGTTGAACACGTGACTAGAAATGTGGGTGTAATGTTTTCTCAGCTCTTCATGGTGTGAAAATGGCGTATATATGCAGGGAATAATCAGCATAGGATAACTTACAATCAGTGGCAATGAAAGAAAAAGTCTCGCTTTTTGTAACAGCCTTTAGTCCCCTCACCTGGGTCATAGTTACTGCTATAGGCTCCATCATTTTCTCCGAGCAGATGAACCTTGGAAGGTAAAATCTATCTAGTTCTTTCCTTCACCATAACTATATATACATGCAGAACATTATTATGAATGAAAGGTGATTGCAAATTATGTAATGCCATATATATGTACAGGGTCCTTGGCGCCATTATTGTGATCATCTTAGGTCTATATCTTGTTATGTGGGGTAAAGCCAAGGACCAAAATTCCTTTATCTCAGCCAATGGCAAGGATAAAACTTCTCTCTGTCCATCATTGTCATCAAATACCACCAGCTAGCTAGGGAACTGATTAATGCAAGTAAGGATGGCAAGGAAAGTAGTAATCATGTGACAATCACCATCATATCAAGGAAGTGAACATGGCAGAAATCTTCGTGGTGAAAGAATGAATAATTATTTATTTAGTTGTTTGGTAAATTTCTATTGGGACTGTTATTCCAATGCTAGTTGTTTCAAGCATGCAAAAGTAATTTTTTTTTTAATATTAATCAAGGAATACAATTATGCCTATGTTGGGAAGCATCAACGTCAAAAAGCTTAAACACTGAGAAAGTGGATTCTAGTGCTGACATCTCCCTTATTTGCAAGCACATTCAACCAGGGACGGAGGTATCCTTGGATTTAGGGCAATGGCTCTAGCATTTTCCTTGTTCTAAAGGTCATAAAAAATTTTATAGATCTAAAATCTAAAACAAAATATACAACCTCAAAAAAATTAACCAAAAAAAAAAAAAAAANATGTGTGGCGATTCTAACTTTTGGCTACTACTTAGTTGTTGACGGTTTTTTTCTTTTTCTTTTTTGGTCTTTGATGAAAAATTATTTTGTTTGAAAGTTTTAAAATGTCAAGTTATTTGTTTTAGGTAAAATTGATTAATTGGCTTAATTTTTTTAATCTATTTTAGAGTCCATATTTTTAGGTTGGAAAACAATGGTCAAATTTAATCAATTTATAGTATTTTTTGGTGAAATTGACTATACTAAGGGTGTATTTTAAAGTTCAAGACAAAGACTCAAGCTCAACTCAAGTCAGACTCAAGTTTAGCACAAGAAAAATAAAGTTTCTATAATTTCGATTGAAAGTTCAACCGATCGAGATGAGTTCGATTCCAGCTCGACACCTAGTTTGACTGATCGAGATTACGTATATCAACAAAAATCAGAAACACGAAAAGGCAATAACTTATTTGTTTCAAACCCAATTCGTAATCCGTTTGTTGTGCTATTTAAAGGGTATCATAAGCTATCACCAGAGAGGCTTCTCATAGAGAGAAATCGTCGTTTGTATTGCTAGGGTTTGTATAACCAAGTTTTTCTCAATTTTACTATACCAGAAACATTCAAAGTAGATTGTAAGAGTTCAAGACCACATAAAGAAAAATTAAATTAGTGTTGCTGCTACCATAGTGCAGGACTTATATGAAGTCATAGAGCAATCCAATCTACAAGAGTTACTAGACAAACTTTCAAATGGATTTCTTAGAGTCACAAACAGGGAAGTTTTTGTGCAATTAATTAACCACAATTACCTATTAAATCTTTGAGAGTGGATCTTGGAGTCACGAATAGGGGAGTTCATGTGCAATTCTTCAGAATGGAAGAGTCATGGATTCAGAATTACATGTAGTTACACCAGTAAGTACTACATGAGGTAGCAGTAGATTTAGAATTAAGTCTATTGTATAACCTTCAACTCTATTAGTGGACATGTTGCCTTGAGGATTGTTTAGACTAAATCCTCCCTAGTTTTTTTTTTTTTTTTTTTTTTATTTTTGAAACAATTTGTTTCATCAATTTTCTTGAATTACCATATTATTGTCTTATGTTATTTCCACTAGATCTACTGCTTTATTATTTTATTGGTGACATATTTAATTTATGGCAGTTAACCTGGAAATCAATCTAAATGCATAATTGGTTAATTATATAAAGTTAATTAATTCTACTATAAAATCAATCAAGGGGTCTAAAACCCTAACAACTTTGTTATTGGTTTACAAATATATTTTCTCAAAAAAAAAAAAAAAGTTCCAAACAAATATTTGGCTTTTTCTTTGATGGGCCACCCCTTAGCTTCATGCACATGGTCTAAACATAATAGATTTTAAGAAAGGAATTCTGAATCCAATTCTCTATGCCTCTAGTGAGTAAGTTACAACATTTGATCAGAGAGACACTTTCCATATTAATAAAATATCTAAATATTTATGTGTGAGTGGTGTGGTTGGTTAAATAATAAAATCTCACATTGAATACTAATAAAAAGAATATATTAATAGTTAGTATAACATAGTTGAGCTCAAACTCTTAGATTTAAGTTTTTTGGATTAAGGAATGTCCTCAATTGGAGTAGTTAATATAACATTGTGTTTTTTTTTTTTTATAGGATAAAATTCTACTCTAGCCTAATCTAAATGTATATGTATGTGAAACTCCTTCCTAAAGACTTGAACTCCTGACCTTTACCCCCTACATTCCACTAATACTTATACTTGTGGAGTGACTATTGCACCAAGAATGCGTGGTAGTATTATATAACATAGTTGAGCTTATAATAATTTGCCGTTATATTAATGAGTCAAGAGTCTCCCCAAAGTATTTCTCTCTCCAAATCATAAAATTATCTGTCGGCCAAACTTGTTTTCTTTTTGATGTTTTTGTTTTTGTGTTTGTATGTTTTCCTATTCGGAAAGGCATATTAAAAATATGGCAATCTATGTGTAACACAGCAAGCCTCAACCTTCAACACCCCAATAACGAAACATTGTTCTGACGTTTAAGAGCTGATGTACAACACCACTCTCTAGTACAGGGATAGCCACTGAAACACGAAACTAAAGTGCACAAAATGAAAATGGATTCCAGAGTGGAAGTGGGTAGGGTCTCACAAAGTCACAAATAGTGCACAAAGTTACAAGTAGTGCACAAAGCATAAGGAAACAAAACCATGCTCAATATAGACTAAAACTAGTGGGGATTTACGTGCTCAGCAATCAGCATAAGCTTGACCTTGCACTAGGTAATTTCCCAGATTCGCTAAAATCAAAATTTAAAGCAGAAAGACAATATAAAGAAGATTGTAATGCTAGCCATCAATTTTTTTTTTCTTTTGACCAATAAGTTAAAAAAATCATTTGGCACCTTTAATAATGTACACGATCAAAAGCTTGCTATCCGTCACCTTTTAAGCTATATTATTGGTGTATGGGCAAACCTTTTGGCTCTTCCACCTTATTCTTGATTTTTTGCTGGTTCAAGACCATATAGTATTTTTAGGGAGCACGCCTCTGAGACAAAATTAATCATATTTTTGTTTTTGTCTTTCATTAGGTATAGAAAGTTAGGAAGCATGGACACCTTATTTAGGTATCGTATCCGTGTTTTACTCATGTTATATCAGTGTCATATCAGCCATTTTATTTTATAATTTTTCAAAAATTACTCGTGTCATATTGTCATTGTGTCGTACTCATGTCTATATATGTACTCGTGTCCATGCATGTACCCATACTGATATCAGTGTTCGTGCTTTCTATATCCAAAACTTTTTATCCATTTCCTTTATGCATTATGCAAAAAAAAGTCTCAGAAAATTAAAGAAGATTAAAAGTGTCACAAATAATTTAATCCAACTTTTTGAAAATGGCTACAAAGCAACTCCACCACCAGTGAAGTGACCCTACCACCAACACCAAAGTACCATATAAATAAACCAAAGCACTAAGGTTTAAAGCATTCTTACATAAATAAGCCTAGGTATATATAGGTGTATGATCACCTAATATATGGTCCTAAGATACTAAATTCAATAAATTAGTGTCAATAATTGGTGAGTAATAATTGTTTTAATAAATTAGTGGAATACATGGATTTGGGAATATATTACATGATATCATGTTTTTCTCATGCAGCTAGATGTAAGCAGAATCAGCGATACATGTACTGGATTCTCTTATGAGCTATATATATATATCTGTTTCACAATTGAAGCTTGTGGGATATTCTAGTTCAAAGAGGAAGCACCAACAAGATGCAGAAGAAAACGTTTGATAGAATAAAACCATTTCTTGCAGTTGTATTCTTGCAATTTGGGCTTGCAGGGATGGATGTCCTTTCTAAGGCTGCACTAAACCATGGGATGAGCAATTACGTACTCGTTGTCTATCGCCATGTGGTTGCTACTCTTGTCATTGCCCCTTTTGCAGTGATTCTTGACAAGTAATCTCTCTTTGCTTTCTGCTTAAACACATACATATACACACACTCGTACACATACACATGCAGAGGGAAGAGGTAACTAAAACAAAATTTCCCTCACTATCTTACAGGAAAGTAAGGCCAAAGATGACAGTTCCTATCTTCATCAAACTACTTTTGCTTAGCTTACTAGAGTAAGTATTCTTTACTACTAAGCCTTAATAGTAATTGTTCATAGAATTGTATTGTTTAAGCATATCTTATATCTTGTTCTCTTGGCAGGCCAGTCATTGACCAGAACTTGTTCTTACTGGGAATGAAGTACACAACAGCAACGTTTGCATCAGCTTTAATCAACGTTCTTCCGGCGATTGCTTTCGTAATGGCTTGGTTTCTTAGGTAAATAAAATGTAAAGCAAGATCTTGTAGCCGCATATACTTCACTAAGAACAAAACATGAAAGCAATTTAAACATTAAAGTAATTCATTTGTGCTTAAATAGTTGCAGAAGAGAATGATTTGAATTTCATTTTTTGGTTTAATTAAATGACTTCTATAGAATTTTTTTTTAAAACAATTTTTTTTTATATTACGAAATTTATGGTCAGATTCTCTCTTTTTTTTTTTTTTTTTTGGATACTGGTATTGGCCAGATTCAAAATTATTAGATGTAAAATTTTATTTTAAATACAACAAGAGAAGATGTTTTTGCCTGAGTAAAATCTTCAAAGCTCAATTCCATCACGTGTTATTTAAACTCATATCAAGTCACTTATATTAGAATTTTTCTTCAAAAACTTTAATTAACTCAAATCCAAATGCAAGATTGGTCTTGGTTGATTGATTTTAATCCATAAGGATCACTTGTAAAACCATGTTTACACAATCTATTTATCTTGTGATATTAGATTTTTAACAGTTAAGCAATAAGTAGCTTCAAACTTAATGTAATCGTAAACAAATATTCTTATTCATGTAATTCAACGTTACACAATCTATTAATCACGACTGTTAATAAGAGAGAATGTTAATATATATATATATATATTAAGGGTTCCAACATTTCGACTCTATAAATCTATCATCAATAGAAATACTTAACCCCGGCAATCTGATTCTTCGAGTCTCTTTTTTCTTGTGGTAGTTCTTTTCCTTTTTGTTCTTTTTTTTTTTTCAAAACAAAATGACAAATTATTTTTTGAGAAACAAACATACACACACATGAAGGAGAGAGAAATGAGTTTTAACACAAAATGACAAATTAGAGATTTAGTTTTAGGGTTTTTCAAAAAATTATATCAACAGACTCTATTATACCAAAGTGCGTTACCTACCATAAAATAAAATTTTTCTCCATTAGCAAAAGCCCAAACCTAACTTGTAGAAAGCTTTAAACTTTCAAATAGAATATATACCTAATGTTAAAAGTTAAAAAAAAAAAAAAGGTTTTAAATACAATAGATATATTCTTAATTAAACAAAGGGAAAATATTTTATGTATTGGAGTTTCATGAAAAATCCCATTTTCTACCATTTAGTTTAGAATCTTTAGATACTTGTTTTGCAGGAATGAGGGCAAAGCTTCGCTATGTGTTAAGATATATGTTCTAATAACAAAATTCTCTATTTGTTAAAATATTAGCTTCCAAAAATATTTTCAAGACAATTTTTATAGATGTAAAATCCATAGAGAAGCCCAACGTTGAATCCTAAATTCAGTTAAGTTTTCATCGTCTTGTCTCTCTCGGTTTACTGCATTCCTCATTTTTCTTACTATATTTGACGTATCAAGAGATAATTAAATGGTAAAAATACAGGTTTTTTTTTTTTTTTTTTTTTTTTTTTTTTTTAATTATAGGATTTTTGTTTATAAATGTAAAAAATGTTGTTTTTATGTCTCTGACTAGGCTTGAGAAGGTAAACTTAAAGAGTATCCGAAGCCAAGCTAAAGTGGTAGGGACTCTAGCAACAGTAGCGGGAGCCATGGTCATAACAATGGTAAAAGGCCCAGTCCTTGAGTTGATCTGGACTAAAGGAAAAACAAACCACGACCAGCAAAACAATGGGACAATCTTCATCATTCGATTAAGGGTGCCGTAATGATAACAATTGGCTGCTTCAGCTGGGCTTGTTTTGTTAATCTGCAAGTAAAGTTTTCCTCCTCATAAATTATATATTGGTACAATATGAGTAATTCACAACAAAGTCCCAAATATAATACTCTCATGGCTCTCTATTTTTCCAGGCAATCACACTAAAAATACCCCGCTGAGCTTTCCCTAACAGCTTGGATATGCCTGTTGGGCTCAATCGAAGGCACCATAGTGGCACTAGTGATGGAGAGGGGAAAGGCTGCAATCTGGGCGATCAGTTGGGACGTTAAACTATTGGCAGTTCTCTACAGTGTAAGAATATAACATTAATTGTATGTTGGGTATTCCGAAATTTTCCGTAACTTATTTGTTAAATGCGAAACAAAAAGGTAAAAAAAATTGTTTTGAATATTGTGCCCATTTCAATTTGTCTATTGAAACAAAATATTTTAATACGATTTTTTTTTGTTTTTCTTGAGAAATTAACTAGTAAAAGCACACACTTTAATTACACACATTTCGATGTACTATTTTGAACCGTTTCAGAATTACCACTTCGTGTGTGTGTATATATATATTAATAAATAAAAATTTATTACTCATTGCTATTCTTAAGTCAAATAATATAAATTAAAAAATATAATATCATTTAATGAAGGTAATATAGTGTTTTAAAAGAAATATCATAATAATTACGTGATTAGATTGATTATTTTAAGGACAAATTTTAGTTACAAAATTGGTTGTAATCTTAGGCTAAATATCATTGCATATTTTAAAAATCTAACCGTTGAATTACATGTTTTTTATGCTCTTATTGCATATATCAATTTTTGTGTCAATCGAATATCATTTACTATATAATCTATAATCTTATATTTTATGTATAATTTTAAATTAAAAAAACTTGCAATTTAAAAATTTATTGATGACATAGTTATAGATCTTTAATTTTCTTAAAATTTTGCAAAGATGAAGGATATAAGAAGAAGATGCAATCTAATAGTAAATTTGTCAAAATTTATCTCCAATAAAAAGATATTAAGTGAGTTTATAGCCTAAAACTACAATTAATTTTATAGCTAAACTTTGTCCTTATTTTAAAAATCAAGTTTCGGTATTTTTGTAAGTAAACAAAAATTATTAGGATATTTATAAACTAGGAAGCTTCCCGAAAGCTCCATTTTCACCTATACCCCACTCCACCACCTGTCTCGTGCAATGACTTTTCCACCCCTATTCTTCTTTATTTCAAAATCTCATTAGTTACAACTTACAAATTACAATATCTCATCATTCCTATTGTCTTTTGAAAGTTTTAGAGACCCATAAGTTTAAGCGCAGAACTGAAGAAAAAAGTTTCAAACACAACCAAAATTTTTTTTTTTTTTTTTTTTTTTTTTTTTTTTTTTTTTTTTTTTTTTTTTTTTTTTTTTCAAATCATTTGATAGCACCATAGTAGATCTGATTTGAACTTTATACTTCATACTAGCAGAAACTTCAATTTCAGCCGAAATTCACCAAAATAAAATGGCCAAAATTAACCAGAATGACCTGAGAAGGATTTCTCATTTTGATTTACATACATACCGGAATGGTATTTTTCAACTAGAACAGAATTCATAACAATGATTTATAAAAGGGTACCTCATTTTTGGAAAACGCTAATTTAGGATTTTTCCAAAAAAAATTAAAAAAATAAAATTTGAGACAAAAAGTAAAAGCATTTTCCTTTTTGACAAATGGAGTAGCACCAATCAACTAGGACAAGGTTTCTCTTTGAGCACCTTTCAAATTTTTCCTATATCTTTTTATTAAATGTGAAATTTGATAAATTCACCACTAGATTGCATTTTCTCACTATATCCTTTATGTTTGCAAAATTTCAAGAAGATCAAAAATAATAACTACTTCATTTAAATTTCAAGTTCTTTTAATCTTAAATTATGCATAAAAAATAAGTTTATGGAATGAATAGTAAATAAAATTCAATTTGAACAAAATTAGATATGCATGTTAAGAATATAAAGATTATGCAATTCAATTGTTAGGGTTAAAATTTTAAAATATGTAGCTATGTTAATCTTGTAGCGAGAATTTGTGAGAATTTATAAAGGACTTTGTCCAACCAAAAAAGAGAAGCATGGGGGAGGGAGGGAGGGAGGGAGGTTGTCGTTGCCCTAGGAACTTTATTTCCTTTAAGCTACCATCTGTCCCTTTTTATCATATCAAAATCTTAGGCTATAATACAGGAGATTGTATACCACCATAGGGTTAGATAACCCAAAAGAAAGACCGAAATGCCTGGATACTGACTTTCAAACACAGACTTAGTTATAAATCTTCGTCTGTATCACCTGTCCAGAGTTCCCCACCATGACACACCACTACCAAAACTCATGCCTTATTGCATCTCAACAAACAAAAGGGGAAAAAATCATCTTTCTAAAGAAATGGAAAAATCCTACTAGCATCTATATTTTCATTTCTCCAGTCATGGAAAAAGGGATTTTGCCCAAGGAAGAATCAGACTCTAGGCCAGCAAATGACATATTTACAACTCTTTATATTTATTGATGCAGGGCATAATGGGTTCGGGACTTACATATTACATTCAAGGGGTTGTGATGCAAGACAGAGGCCCAGTATTTGTAACAGCTTTTAATCCCCTATGCATGGTTATTGTTGCTATCATGGGCTCATTCGTTTTGGCCGAGCAACTGTATCTTGGAAGGTAATCTTCAAGCTTAATCCACCACCACAGCCATACAGGAACAAAGTGACTGACTAATTTCATCAATTGTACAGGATACTAGGTGCGATTATCATAGTTGCAGGATTATATCTTGTGGTGTGGGGTAAAAGCAAAGATTACAAGTCCTCAACTTCATCAATTGATGAGAAAACAGCACCAGATAAGCAAATAATACAAGCAGGTAGCACTGGAAACAAAAAATCCAATCATGAATCAACAGAAAAAAATTCAATCACAATTAACGTGCCTGGTGGAGAAATTGTAACTAGAGATGAACAAGTTCATAAGCAAAGGAGTCCAATCACTGTCTAGAGTATGACTCTTGAAACTCCAGGTCTACCTTAGGTGCTGACTCCTAGTGGTTTCCTCGCTTGGTGCTGACTCCAAGCCAGGCCTAGGTGCGGACTCCTAGGTCATATCCCTTTATTTTATTTTATTGTTGTTTCAGTTTTGTTTTGGTTGTCCTGCGTCAAAAGGTTTTCTATTTGTATGTGAACTGGTCTCTAATTATGTCAAGGAAAATGACAATTGACTTGAAAATATAATGAATCAGAGATAGCACTTGAGTTAATATGGTGGAAGGAAGATCAGATGATTCTCTACAAGAAAATGTCATGATTCAGGACATATGCAGTAGTGTCTGATCAGGACCAGTTTCCCACATTAATTGAGTAAGTGATCAGGAACTGAATCTACTCCGATGTCGAGTATCACCTAGCATCTCAATCTCCCAGGATATTAATTTGGCAGGTGAAGCATTGGGTAATGGCCCAGCATTTCCTTCATCTTGCACCATGGAATACATTCTTTTGGGCTCTCATCTTCCTAAGATCCTAAAACAAAGCCATAATGCCTTCTTGGGCTCTCTTCTTCCTAAAACCCTTAGACACAACCATAATGCTTCTCACTAATATATCAGATGGTCTTTGTTTATTAACAGTGCAGAAACACCAAATTGTGTAATTAAATGCCATAAGACAATTTACCCAGCAAAATAAAAAAAGTTCCATAAGACAATTTAATGGCGCTAAATAATATAGACTTAAGTAGATGGAGTCTTAGCACCATATCTCTTCAATACAATTTAGATTGAAAAAAAAAAAAAAAAATCAGTAATATTGCTGAGTTACTTCTTATATGATTCAAACTGAATAAAGAAAACTAAACAGATGTAGCCCTAGATCTTCCTTCAAAAACGATTAGTTCCATTAATGAGCATATCACAGTCATATACAAGCAAGATCAATGAGAATGAATTCATATTAAAAGTAACAAAATATTCTTTCTGCCAACAGGTTACATCTTAAATTTCATTTTTTCTTTTAAAAAAAAAAATACCACGAACTACAATCTGTCATCATACAGTGTTCCTTTTTTTAATAAGTAATCGTCATCATACAGAACTTCCTAGTCCCACCATGTACCTTGCCCTTAAATTTGAAAAGTATCCAAACCCGTAAGTTAGTGGTGCAATCACCATAATGAGTACAAGATATAGACAAAAAAAGATGACTTCTATGCACAAAACGAAGATGATCCTACCTTACAATTTAAATCAGCTTGGTTCATGATAGTTGCTTCGCCTCATCCTTTCCATATATACGCTGAAGTTCACGTGTTGCAGCTAGAAAGGATTCTGAAAGTAGCAAGAGCAGGCATGAGAAGAAAGACATATAAAAAAAGGAGAATGTCTGACACAAAATTCCAAAGCAGTACAGGTTAAAGAGAGTTTGCATCACCTTTCCAAAGGCGGAAGGACTTCTGGTTGATAGGTGAGCCGGTTATAGTCTGAATAACTTCAAACAACATATTTTGAGGCGTGCTCCTGAGCTCTTGGACAATCCCATAAATAGTCTTTCCATTCTCAAAGTAGATGTGATTATTTGGATGTTTTGTTTTGCATCCAGCATGACGCTCAAATTCATATGCATTGATCACCTAGAAAATCAAATAATTGGTCCATTGAGTCAACTAATTGTGCATAAAATTCCTATTATGGATGTGTTTGTATAAGTTGTTGCAAAATGGTGTTTTGGGTATAAAATGAGTGTTTGTATAGAAACTATAAGGAGTTGCTGTTGTGAAACAAAGTTTTGAGTTTTAAAACGCACTTTTAGGCTCCCAAAATGCCTAACCAAACGGACCATATATAAGAAACTAAATCTACAGAAACTTACCTTAGAGAAGTTACATGACTGACAGCCACATAAATATCCAGAACCTTTTATAACACCACGAAGTTCCTTCTACCATCCATGCACAGAATGAACTAGTCATTTCATCAATGATAAGCTAATCTAAAAGAAAATAATAAACATTTGAACTGATATTTACCTCCCGTGACCAGGCAGTATACTTTACAGGAACTCCATCCAGCATACCAGTTGACAGCAAACTTCTGACATTTGATGGGAAATTATTTGGAGGAACCTTCTTGGACATTTTTAGATCATCTTTCTTTTTGGAAACATTTCCAGTTCCAGAAGCAGTTATCAGGCCAGTACTTGTACGCGCATCAGAACTTGATTTAACCAACTCTTTCTCATTTACTGACTCTGATCTTTGCACTGAAGGATGACCCATCAACAGTTCATAACTAGACATTAGCTTTCCCGAGGGATTTCTATCATCATCATCATCATAGCCACCGAAAGATATGATAGTACTCTCTCCCTTATTATAAGAGTGACCAATTGATAGGGTACTGTTTTCATCCTTGTTGAAGGTATGAACCATCGGTACCGAATTGTCTTCTACCTTATTGAAGATGTGACAGGTTGACATGGTATTGTCATCTGCCTTGTTGTAGGTTTGACCAATAGAAATGATATTGTTGTCACCATTGCTGACTGTCTGACATGTTGATAGAGAATTAGTGTTTTCTCCATATGTTTGACCCATTGATATGTTTTCATCCCCCTTGTTATAAGGTTGTCCCATTGATATGAAATTGTTATCCACCCGGTCATAGGCGTCGCCTAAAGATATGATGTCGTCCCCTTTGCTATATGTGAGACCCATTGATATTGAATTGTCATCTGCCTTGTAAGCATGAGCTGTTAACATGGTATTGTCATCCCCACGATTATAGGCATGTGGCATTGATACAGACATAACATTTTCCGAGTCCTTAACTTGGCTGACTTTAACTTTTCTAAATGCACCATAATTTAAACCTAGTCTAGGATCTTCTAGTGTCTGTGACATTGATAGACCAAATGAGGAATCATTCCCAAATGTATCCTCATCAAGCTTTCTTCCCACATTCATTTTTTCTGTGGTAAGTGATGGAATATTTCTGTCATCAAAATTTGCAGTCCTGGCCGTTTCGGAATCAAATAACCGTTCGGTAAATTGGCCAGAGAATGAATGAAAACTGGGTACATTTCCCCATGGTGAAACATTTGGATTCAACATTCCTGAAAATAAATTATTGGTTGGAACCTCTACTGCCTGCTTCTTGCTAGGAAACAGCTCCACCTCAGGGCCATCCATGAACCACTGATGAGCACGCTTCGGCTCAATCCTGGAAGAATTATCATAAGCTGTCTCACCATCATTTATACATCCAGCACCTTTGTTCATCCAGAAGCCCTGATTCTGGAAAGACTGTGACAAATAATTACTTACAAATATGTCTTTACCATATAGCTAATTAAAAGGAGAGTAATGAGTACACTTTATATCTGTATCTAGTAGATAATTATAAACTACGATCAATGAACCATTCACATTATTTGCATTAGAACTGCTTAACCAATCAGTACAACTGTTTTAGTTTCAACAATTCAATTAACAATGCAATATTACTCCGCCATGAATGACAAAAATTGAATGACTTAAAACTTAAGCATTCATGGAAATGTTTTCACCTCATTCTTCTCCACTCTCCACGCTTAATCATAATCATATTCCTTACCGTAAGTACAATTACCAATCAACATGTACTTTAGAGACAACGATGAGAAAGAAAGAGCGGAAACACACACAACAACAACAATACTTCCATGTTTTTGATAACTAATAAAAAACAGTAAAAATAACATCATGAGTTAAGCCAATAATCAGATTCCATCCAACACAATACACTATCATGTAAAGCCTAGAGATGCTTTTGTGTCCTACTCTTAAGTTTCCAGTACCCAAGAATACTCTGGGGTTGTCTGTAGAAAACAGATTCAGAACTTTGATTTCTACAAATGCTGACAAGTCTATTTAAGCCTCCAATCAAAATAGAGAGTTTCGAAGTCTAATTAAGCTTGAGTCCTTCCTAAAACACGAGCAGCACATCAGTTCAGGGGTTGTGTCTCAATCTAGAATTTAAACACTATAATTATGCACGCGCGCGCACACATTCCATAGCATCTTCCTTTGCCTCCGTTCTTCAAAGAACCACAAGAAGGGCAATAAAGCCTTTCAAATATGCATTCACTAGGTCAATTACACACACGGACAAAGTTTCTTTAAAAATAGATAAATAAAGGGCCCCATTAGTTTTATTCCAAGCTCACATGCTTTGATTTCTGCTAAACATTTAACAAAAAGATACATACTATAATAATTTCCATGGTTCATTTAATACACATTTTGAATCTCTAACATTTTGAATCTCTAACTTTCAGGTCCAAAAACATACCATTTTGTGTATTGTACTTCAAATTCCTCTCTGAAATTCTCCTCGCACTTCTCTAATTGGTCGATGATTAAATTAATACCTAACGAAGCATAAAAAATTCTTCAAGAACAAATTGCTACATAACGTAGTGGACCGTTAAGCTCGCCGCCAATTATTCAAAACTTATCTGCCAAAAGAAAATTTCAATATATTAGCAATGAAACAAATCCACAGTAATTTACTTTCATCCTCTGTTTCTGAATCTCAAAGTGTCATAATGCAGTAAAGGAAAAAAGCTCGACTTAAATAAGCTCAATGCAACAATGGCGCTTACTTGAACAGAAAGTTCACATTTATCGCAGCGAATAACGAAATCAAATACAACAGTTTATTCAATGAATTAACTAAAAGAGAGTCGCTCATTTTCGAAGTAACCAAACAGAGACAAAATAGAAGGAAAAGCGAATGAAACCCTAGCTCTAGAGCTCTGAGTACAGAGAAAAGCAGAGATCTCCGTGAAACGTACCTGTCGCGAGAAAGAACAAGAAGACGCTGTGATAACCGCACGATCCGTGATCGGATATCGATGGAGGTAACGGTGGAGATCAGCCGGAAATATCGCCGGAGATTGTACGGACGGTGGATCGCGGCGAGATCTAGCAAATGGGGCCAGTTTGGAATGTGGATTCGATTTTGGGATGTTTTTTCCGTTTTTGGATTTTATTTTTTGGGTTGTTGTTGGTGTGTTTGTAGCTGTGTGTGTTTGTTTGAGGAGGAAGATATTTAGATGGTGGGCCGCACGATCAGAGTTCGTGGAGCCTCGTCGTGGCCGTACACGTGGACCAGAACTAGTTCGATCAGTTTGGGTTTGGCAATTGGCAGTGGCGCCTCGTGTTTGTGCTTGTGCTTGTGTTTGTGTTTAGTTCGCGGAGTTGGGTCCATGAAGCCATGATTATAAGAAGGAGTTGCGTCCAAAACGTGGCCCACTTAGTAGAGATGCGGTCTTATCTTCAAATTGACTTTTTAATATTCTCTTCCTTTTTGAGGTACGTACGAGTACTAATTACTAAAGCCTTAATTAATTTCCTGTAATCTTATACAATACGTAATTTATTTGATAATATAATAACTAAATTAATGATCATTATTTAATAATAATGAAAAAGGAAGCTGAAAGTAGGTGTTTTTTTTTCCCACTTTGAGAACTTGTTGAATACCTCCTAATACATTATAGGATATGTTTTTTTTTTGTTTTTTTTAAAGGAAACCATCCTCAAAATTCATTGAATAGAAATAGAATCCAAGTACAAAGCCTCCACAGCAAGGGAGGAAAAATCCTCAATCCAAATGACATCACTCATAACATTTCTAGCATGCTTAGCTAATGAATGAGCTACCGAGTTAGCACTTCGTTTATTTCAGTGAACCTCCGACTATCATAGACCATTGAGAAGACAAATCATGTCTTGGAAAATGTGTCCTAGCCGAGAAGGCGAGCATTTCTTCAACCTCAAAGAATGCATGACTGTCTTGTTATTGCCTTCTACAACCAACTCTGAAAAGCCACACTCAATAGCAAACTCAACAGCTTGGCGATAGGCCAGAATTTCTATTTCCTCACTACTAGTCACCGGTGGTCCCTTAGCTGATAAGGAAGCCATAACTTCACCTCTGTTGGCTCTGATAAACTCATCTAGAATGTCCCTTGCTCTCTTGTTCAATACCCTAAGTCCCTGCAACTGTCCACCATGAATCATCTGATTCCGTTGGTGCCAAATAAACTAGGCTTGAACCAGGAAAAGTTCCAGCTCATCAAGAGGAAGCCGATTGATTAACTCGTCCATTAAGTAGAGTATGTTAGCTTGGCCTATAGAGCATTTTTGCAATCGTGTAGAACACCCAGCCCAGACATCCTGTGCCACTTCACATTCCCACAGTGCATGAATTCCAGTTTCGGGATGACTCTTGCAAAATTCACAAGAATTATCCTAGATAATTCTTTTCCGTGACAAGTTTGCTCGGGAGGGTAGGATGTTACGACAAGCTCGCCGACCAAATACTTTGATTTTATTCGGTACATTAAGCTTCCTGAAGCAGATCAGTTAAGGGAGAAGAAAATATTTTAATATTTTATGTTGTTTTATCTTTCTTAATAAAATTAGGATTTATTTGTTTTTATAAGTTTAATTAAAATCTTTTTCCTAGTTGAATTAGGATTTTAATTGTTTTTCTTTTTCTCGTTAAATTATTTTTCATTTCTCAATTGGAAGTAGGTTATTATTTCTTTTTCTAAAGGGAGTAGGAGAAATTCTATTCCTATAAATACTCTTTAAAGAGAGGTTGATTAATGTTATGCATTGATTAATAAAAGCTTGTTAGAGAAGTTTTCTCTATTATTTTGCCTACTAGCCTAGTATCCTTGTAGAACTTAGGTTTCGTGGAAGAGTTATAGTAATTGTGTGTTACAAATTCTGCTTCTACATGCCTATGCTGCATCAATTGGTATTAGAGTAGTGTAGGCGCATAACATTAATCAACCTCTCTATAAAGAGTATTTATAAGAATAAAATTTCTCCGACTCTTTTTAGAAAAATAAATAATAAATTTACTTCTACTTGAGAAAGGAAAAACAATTTAACGAGGAAAAGAATAACAATTAAAATCCTAATTCAACTAGGAAAAAGATTTTAATTAAACTTATAAAAGCAAATAAATCCTAATTCCATTAAGAAAGATAAAACAATATAAAATATTAAAATATTTTCTTCTCCCTTAACCGGTCCGCATCACTTCCATAGGTTCCTCCATACTTTCCCTCCAAATACTCCATTAGAGCTCTCTACCCACTTCTCCTCTTTTGCCAACTGTCTTGCTACATGATAATTTCATCGAGTACTTGCCATTTTTATTGTGGAGCCAGAAAAGGGAGTCCGGGATATATCTTCGACTAAAAGGCACCCGCAGAATTGCTTCAGCATCCTCCTGATTAAAATTTTGCATAATGAGACCTAATCCCACCATTGTAGGTCCGGGTCTAATAGCTCTGAGACCATCATCTCTTCATCAATATTCAGTGGTGGATGTAGGACTTTATTTGTGGGGTGGTTGGGAATACTAGTATCCTTAAGAATTCGGATAGAAGTTCCATTACCAACTCTCTAATGTGAACCCCTCTGTAGTATATGTATCCATGTTTCTCTTTTGTCATTGTTTTTGTTTTTATTTTTCATATAGAAACAATAAAATTTCAAACCTATTGCTGAGATATGAATTGGTTTTCATTTATTTATTAATTATTAGATTTTCATACCTTGCTACTCGAGACAAAATAACATGCAATTGACATAGGTTAAAATTAGACTCGGCAAATAGATATGTTCCCACAATTAAGTGTTTTATTTTATTATATTTTTTCTAGATTTGTTTTTACTTTTTTTTTTTTTCATTCAAGTTTTAGACAATATTTTCGAGTGGTTTGAAATTAAATAATTCAAAACAATTCAAAAAACATTTGAAAGAAAATTTAAACCAAATTTCTAATTCAATAATTAAAATATTCCAAATTTCTAAATATTTTAAAATATATATAATAATGAAAGCAAAGTTTAGAAAAAAGACTTGCTTGAAAATAATTGAACTGTTGTGAAAGAGAGTTGGAGGCACACTCAACAAAGAAAAATAGAGGAGATGAAGAATTTTAAATTATAATAAAATTAGGATTTTAATTCACTTATTAAGAATTATAGAAGAAGGAAGTCGTGATGATTATCTACTTTATCACCGAATATTTTAGATTATCATCACCGAAAACTTTAGATTAGGACAAACACATAAAGAGTATTAAATTCCAAAAATGACTCAAGGTTTGCATGATTATCTTGAATCCTATTGCTAAAAATCATAGCGATGCTAAGTGCTAACATAGCACATAGGTAGCAACCGAGATATAATAACAGCTGCGAGCTTTATATCATATCAAAAAATGAAACTTCGAGAAAGCATCGTTGAGGTTTTGTTTTTTGTTTTTGCTTTTGTTTTTTTTTCTGTTTCCCTCTTGAAAAGCACCTTTGAGTTTTTATTTATTTATTTATTTATTAATATAAATTATTCATATAATATAAATTATGTGAATATCGAGATTATTTATATAAGAGCAAACAATTAAAATTTTTGATAAGAATTATTAAAGAAAAAAAGTTAAAAAAAAAAACAAATAAGTTAATGGTAAACATATAATTTGATTTGAAGTAATATGCATGACAATTAGACAATATATCCACTTAGCGCAACCATAATTTTTACTACTAATAACAGGATTTTTGTTTGAGTTTCATCATTTTGCGTACTAAATTATTCTCATACAAATTTTTAAACTCTCTAAAATATACATATCTTTTAGTTAAATAATTTTAAATTAAAAAACATAAACTACTTAAAAGAGTAATTTATTGTTCTTAAGTTTTAGGCTTTTTCCTTTCTCTTCTCCACCCACTTTTGAATATTATTTCACGTTATCTTACCACTTTCTTAAAAAAATACACACCATTTACGTGAGAGTTGGAAAAAAAGAAATGAAGAGTTTCAATTTCAAATAGTTTCTTCGATCTATTCACATCAGCCACTAACTTAGGTACAAATAACTAATTAGAGAAAAAAAATTGCATAAAGAAAGATCTCAAGAATGAGGACACTATCTCTATCTTACTTTTAAATATTATGACACTAAATCCAAAAAACAAATAAACAAAAAAGTTTTATCGCATGTACAAAGCATGTTTGATGAGCCTAGATTTAGTATATGATTTTTACTCATATAACAGGAAGAACCATGAAGCACGATTGGCACACACAATCACAATCCTTTAGTAGTATAAAATGACAAAATATGAATACACGAAATAAACTAAATTACATGAAAAAGATAAAGTTCATAGAATAATAACATCATATAAACAAATTTGGAAGTTTAACTGATCCATGCACATAGAACATTTTAAACTACATGAAATCTTTCTTACGCACAAACCTAATTAACTTGATGCATTTCATTTTATGCATGCAAAACCAAAAACCAAAAAACAAAAACAAAAACAAAGAAGACAAATACATACATGCAATGTTCATAGGTAAGATAGGTGGAAGAATATATCAACTTGGAAGAGTTTTATTATAGATATAGAATCTCAAATTGTAATGAAGTTAGATTTTTAATCAACCTAGAAATATTAAGAGAATGAGAATTATAGACAATAAAAGTGATGTATTATGAATAAAATTGTCACACTTAATGTTAAAAATAATAATGATAATAAAGAAGAAGAAGCAGTGTATTATCATAGGAATTTAAATAAAGAAAAAATTTTGAGAGAGAGAGAGAGAGAGAGAGTCTGATTTCAACAAAGTGTAAAACCAAAAGTAAAAAATGAAAAAGAAAAAAAGAAAAAGAAAAAAATAAATAAATAAAAGTTGATAGGTCTATCCAAAAAATTGGTGGTGCAATGCAATTAAATATGATATCCACTACACAACTTATATCATATAGTATATAATTTATGTTCTCCTCTTTTTTTCCTCTTATTGTTAGGAAAAATTAAGGTTTATGTAACTCTATGACTATTTAGTACCTCAAATGTATATTAATATTTTTCAAATTTTTTAGGCTTTATTCTTTACTTTAAGTATTAAAATTGGGTATTAACTATTAATGATCATGAAGTTATCACTTTTGAAAAGAAAGTGATCATTCATAAAAATTTAAAATAAATAAATAAATAAGAGATAGTGAGCTTAGCAAAAGCATGACATAGCCACTTCTGTATTATAGGGTCCGTTTGGTAATGTTGTTTTAGTAATATTGATTATATTTTTTGGAAATACGTGTGAGTAAAAAAGTGTGTGAAAATACGTGTAATGTTGTTTAAACACTGAAAACTATTGTTCAAAACACTCTACCAAACAGCCTCATATTTTCCTCAACTGACTATGTTTGAACAACACCGCTTGATCATCTTGAATCTTGATGCTCTCATTTGAAATGTTAGTAAAGAATTATCCATAAGCATCTTTAGTTCCGAGTTTGATTTGTTTTTCAAAGTTAAAGTAACACAATTAAGTCAACAAATAAGACCGATTCTCCCCCCCCAACAAAAAGAGTCAACAAAAAAGACTTGACAGAACTTTGGCTGATGTGTGCTAACTCATCAAATTGATATTGGTATAAAATTTTCATATAATAATTTAAAAAATCATCTAATTGAAATGCTTCTATAATTTTCAATTTATAAATCCCATACATTTTCAAGAATCAGATTCATGTATGTACTTATTTAGTAGCAGTGATAACTGATAAGGCATACATATCTTTGAGTAAGATATAATATTTTATAAAAATAGAACTTCTTTCTCACAGCATAAATGGATCCTAAATATGTAAGTTCTATATGCTGTGAGAGTGTAATCTCATAAGAATATCCCATGAAATATCCTTGTCTAAGGTGGGGTTACAATACGATAGTTGTTAATATTTTTATCATTACATAGCCATAAATGAGATAAGAAAGGCAAGAAGGATGTGAGTCCAGCCCATTCGCCCGTAAAGTTTCCCTTCAACTAGAGTAGAAATTTTACTATTCAAAAATAAAATAAAATTATAGAACATATAGTGTATAGGAATTGATACAATTAAAAGATTAGGGACCAAATTGACACAATTAAAAGGTTAGAGATTAAATTGAAAATATAGTGTATAAGATAGGGATCAAATACGTAGTTTACCAATTTTTTTATTGGAACATTTAAAAAAATGGGTAAATTACAAATTATACCCCTTAAGTTTGAAGGTGCTTGAATTTTACACTCCGACGTTTCAAATTTTGGATTTTACCCCCTGAAATTTAGGGTGTTTGAATTTTACACTATGAAATTTCAAACTTTGAATTTTACTCCCTAAAGTTAGGGAGTATTTGGATTTTACACCCACAAATTCTGAAAATTTAGGGTGTAAAATTCAAATACTCCTAAATTTTAGAGAGTAAAATCCAATCACTCCTAAAATATAAGAGGTAAAATTCAAATTCTAAAACTTCAGGGTATAAAATCTAATTACTTTTAAATTTTAGGTGTGTAATTTGTAATTTACCCAAAAAAGAGAGAGAGAGAGAATATGAAGAAGAACAAGAAGAAAGAGACGCCAAATGACCTATTTATAGACACTCAAGAATTCCTAATTGACAGGATGGGCCGAGCAGGGTGGGATTTACTCTCCTCAGTCACCGGATCAAGATCTACTTTGCTCGGCCACCAAATCAAGGCATTACTCTTCTTGACGTATTTTGGGCCCAATGTTTACATAGCTTCACATACAGAATTGGGCCAGAGAAAGTAATGGACATTACAACCTTAAAAAAGGTAAGTAATGTTCTATGCTTCTGCCTTTATCACCAAATACTTTTACTTTATCACCGAATACTTAATAGATTATTATCACCCAAAACTTTTAGATAAATACGACATAAAGAGTATTAGAATCCATAAATGACTCAAAGTTTGCATGATTATCTTGAATCCTATTGCTACAAATCCTACTGAAGCTGGCCTATTGTTATTATTATTAAATATACCTCGATTATATAGATGAATGTGTTTTCTATTATTATATATTTTCATATGACACTATTTTTTTTGGGTTAAGTGACAATGAAATAGACTTTTTAGGAGAATAAATGTCAAATGAATATTATCACTCATAAGTTAAAACCGGTTTAGAGAATGCCTAAAGACATAACGCATTATTTTAAAATATATTTATTATTGTAAAAAAATTTAAAAGAAAATATTTATATAAACCAAATAGTAATATTTAAATATTTAAGATTGCTTCTATTTAATGATAGTTATAAACCAATTAGTAACAATTATTATTATGATTAGTTACAACCGGGTTAGAGAATGTGTAAAGTCACAGCAATATTAATTGTAGCGCTTTCATTTTTATATATTGTTGTAGGGTCCAGATTTGTAACCCAAGTCTAAAAGATTTGGAGTATAAGCCCAATAAGTCCAATACAATGAATTTGTAGAGAGTGGGTGAAAGAGCTGGGCTGGTTGTGAATGAAACAACGTTCAACAAAGGTTTTATCGATCAATCAGTGTAAGAACAAACTTGAAACTTAAATGAATTCATGTCTGAAGAGACAAACTTTTGTATATATCACTCTTAAAATTATCATAGACTTTCTTCCCCCTCCCCCTTCTGTAAGAGGTCCTTTACATTTATATGGTGTTCTTTTAGACTATCTTAATCGTCCACTTGTTTTCATCTAAACATTCACTTAGGTACTCGTCCCATCAGGTAACTTCGTCGGTTTTCCATGAGTGGTGGTAGTTGAGATTGTACTATTCAGAGGTCTTCTCCACATTAATGCGGCAAGAAAAATTGCTGCAGTGCATTTATTGCGGTGGTAACAGTTTTTCCTTTAGATATTTCTCTGCTCTTATCATCTCCATACACGCCTGAAGTTTATCCTTATCATTAGAATCGCTAGAAAGGTCACTCAAACCTCTCAGGTACTGGCTTAACTGAGATTCTTTATATCTAAGGATAACACACTCTTCGGACTACTGATGCTCTCTTCGAACTATGTTCCTCGATCATTTTCAGGTATATCTCCCCCACCTGGGGTCTTTCTCAATCGTCTATTTCTCTTCGGACAAACTTTTAGCTTTCAAATAGGGCCTTACGCCCAATACATGAATTTGGACTTTTATCCCCACAATAGCCCCTCAAAATTTTAATTTTTCCCTCGCATCCAAGGAGAAAAAAATAAGATTTTGATTTGTTATAGAAAATAAAAGATAAAAACGCGGAGAATACTTGAGTTTACACATGTGTGAGCATAGATCTAGGCGCTTCATCATTGCCGCTGTTGTTTTGGTATTTACGAAGTGGTATCAATTGCTCCAGGCGGCGTGTTGTCTCTTGCATCCAATGGTGGATCATCGATCCTACGGATGATGTTTTTCCTCAGAATCTGGGCAGGATAACTCCCACCTACTTTTTGGCCCCTATATAAAGCCTTAAAGAAGACTCTCTCTCTTTTACTTTGCGATTTCTTACTCTCCAGCGAACCCAAACGTTCAAGCTCATCAACTTTTTCAAATCATCCACCTCATTTTTGCAAAAATTCACGCAAATCTTTCCAAGGATTTAAGGATCACTCCCCAACCCTGTTTGTGTAAGTTTTAATCTCCTCGAACCCTTCATTTTCCTGTCGGCCAACGTTCTCGACACTTAAACTCTCATTTCTTAGTTACTATTCTGTGTCTCTCTCTATTTAACCAAAAATGGGTAAATTTCAGTACTTGGTCGATAGTCCTGCCTTAATAGAGGCATTTAAGGAAACATACGGCATACCACAAGGAGTAAACCTGAGGTATTGTCCCCTAGAAAATATATTATCTGACCGAAGAAAGGGAGAAGTCGTAATCCCTATGATAGCATTCATAAAAGGAGGAATGACTCTTCCTATGGATCCAGTTACCAAAAATTATCTTCATAACCATAGGCTTTCTCCTGATCAATGCGCACCTAATATGTTTAGGATCTTAGGGGCTATTGACGTTTTGAATCGTCATTTAGGACTGGGGCTCACCTGGCTTGATGTAGTACACATGTACGAATGTCATAGCCAAAAGGGAGCAGGATAATCCCGATCCAACATCGTTAGGCTCATTTCCTACCTACCCAAGTCTAATAAGGGGTTGAAAGATGACTATCTGATCGTCTCGGGCGCATGGCATGACGATCTTCATTGTCCAACCTAACTAGGAGAGCCAGGTGGGATATCCCAGATTTAGGTTTCCTAACAATAGACTTAGGCTACTCATCACTTAACATTATTTTTCTTTTTTCCATATCAGCATCTTTGAGTTTCTGATTATTGTTAATTTCGTTGTGATGTTAACAGATAAAAGGCAAGTTGCTCTTTGGCTCAGCCTAACTAATGCCGCACTCAACTATCTACTAAGATCAGAGATTTTCATAAGTGAAGACGGACAACTTCGGGCTGCCCATCTTATTCTCGGTTACACCAAAATCGAGTGATTTTCAGCCAGTCGGCAATGCTATAACACAAGGAGACTATCGGATTAACCGAATAGACGTCTCTCGGCGTCATTTTCTAGCACCGTTTGATCTTGACCTCGTGCCACATCCAGATCCGCAGGCGGTACCATTACTCATCCAGTCGGTTCAGCAGGTTCCCCTCGATCCAGTAGTAGTGGGTGAAAAAGTTGCTTCCTCGACTTCTTCCCTTGAGGAGCAGATTGATAAGTTCAAATTTAAAGGAGAGGCTTTAGAAGGGGTTCAAGTCATTCAAGTTTTGGACGCCGAGGAGGAAATTGACAGGCAGTCCAGTGTTCGCAATCCTGTTTTGGTTACTGCCCTTCCAGACGATTCTTCAAAAGAAGAGGAGGATATGGCAAGCCTAAGGGATTTAATGAAGGCCAGGAAAAAGGTGCCTTAGGCCAAAGGGACTGGTACGTCTCAACCAACTATCAACCTTCCACCACCACCTCCTCAGGTACCTTTAGATCTCGGCCTACAGCCATTGCCAGATCTGAAGAAGAAAAGGCCCCTCACAGATATCGAAGAAAGGAAGGTGGTGCCTCCAAAAGGAACCAAGCAACAGAAAGTGGTCAAGGACCAATGGAGCAAAAGGGTTTCATCTACTGATAGCAGAGATGACTCTCTTGTTGTTGAGGTGCGCCGAGGACTGCGAAACCTAGTCCCCTAAGTTGGAATTGGACGATGCTCCCATCCCCTGGGATACCTCCCTAAAAAATTATCACGGGGGAAGGGCAGGTTTAGTTGCTGAAACCCTGGAGCAACCACTTATCCTTCCGAAGGACATGGAGTCTTCAGCCAATATGAACTCTTCTTATCCCTTAAGAGGGATTTAGCCATGGTAAGTGAATTAATCCACTTCTTCAATTAAAATGTTGATCTTTTTTATTTGTTCCTTTTTCTTTGCTTTATATTGAAATTTTTCATTCTACTATGTAGATTACTCAGCAGGTTTATGTGGCCAAAGAATGGAATAAAAGGACTTATAATGAAGCCCAGGCCGAGGCCCACACTCGGTTTGAGGTTGAAAAGTCTTTGGGTAATTTGAAGGAAAATAATTCTCGGCTGTCCGAGCAGTTGAAAGAAATAACCAGCTAAAGGAATAATCTTGATGCTAGCCTGAAGACCGCTGAAAAGCAGGCCGAAGACCAACGCAAGCAGTTGCGCATGATTGAGATCAATCTGGAGACAGAGAGAGAGTTGGTTAAAGGTCTTCGTGCAGAGCTGCAGAATGCCAAGGAAGCTGCCCAATTGGCCAAGAATAGTGCTCGGTTGGCCAAGGAGGCAGTCGAGGCTGCAAGGCAGGCAGCCTATGAGCTCGGGATGGAGGAGACCCAAGTCAGACTTACTGAGGAGTTCGCAAAGATCTGCAGAGAATACTGTGATATAACTTGGGATAAAGCCCTCAACGCTGCTGGGGTCCCTCCAGAGTCTGACTTGAGGCAATCTGGGAGTATTTATTACCACCCTGACATTTGCGAACTCCTAAAAGCCTTGGAGTAGCCTCCAGTCGACCAGACCCCTCCTACTCCTATTGAAGCTACCAAAGAGTCTGGTCAGGGTGATGGTATGGGTAAGCAATCCGTGGATGTTCAGGAAAAAAGTAAAGATCTGAAGAAGAAGAGAACTCCTGAAGTTAAAGATCAAGCCTCAAACACTGCTATCGCTAAGCCTAGCCAGACAGCTGACTCCTCGGCCACCTAAACGAAGACTTAAGTATTTAGAGATTTTATTCCATAATTGTATTTTTTTTTTTTTTAAGGAATTGCTAAGTACTTTTTAATCAATGAAATCGTTTTTCTTTTATCTTCTATATCTTCATTGCACGTACTGAGAGATTTATTGTTGTTGATAATAGCGCTTGATTGATAACTACTGTGACTTGCACAAATATAACAACAATGTCCTACTAGTGATACGAACAGCTTGTATGAATAATGAATAAATGAATCGCATAAGAATTGTTAATGAACATAAGAATTAATGCCCTACTTAAATTGGTTTTAGCATAGCATCTGCAAAGAGTGATTGGGTTAATCACTTATGGAAATCAGTAGTTGAGTGCTAACTAATCCATATCATCTGGTCCGAGAATTTCAGACATGATTGGATTTAAGTTTAAACACTTAGGAGAATTATGAATGAGTGTTAACTAACCCATATCATCTAGTCCGAGGACTTCAAGTATGACTGGATTTAAGTTTAAACACTTAAGAGAATTGTAAGGGAGTGTTAACTAATCCAAATCATCTGGTCTGAGGACTTCAGTCATGATTGGATTTAAGTTTAAACACTTAGGAGAATTGTAAATGAGTGTTAACTAACCTAAATCATTTGGTCCGAGGACTTCAGGCATTATTGGATTTAAGTTTAAACACGTAGGAGAACTATGAATGAGTGTTAACTAACCCAAATCATCTAGTCCGAGGATTTCAGACATGATTGGATTTAAGTTTAAACACTTAGGAGAATTGTAAACGAGTGCTAACTAACCCAAATCATCTGGTCCGAGAACTTCAGGCATGATTGGATTTAAGTTTAAACACTTATGAGAACTATGAAGGAGTGTTAACTAACCCAAATCATCTGGTCCGAGGATTTTAGGCATGATTGGATTTAAGTTTAAACACTTAGGAGAATTATGAATGAGTGTTAACTAACCCAAATCATCTGATCCGAGGACTTCAAGCATGATTAGATTTAAGTTTAAACACTTAGGAGAATTGTAAACAAGTGTTAACTAATTTAAATCATCTGGTTCGAGGACTTTAGGCATGATTGGATTTAAGTTTAAACATTTAGGAGAACTATGAATAAGTGTTAACTAACCCAAATCATCTAGTCCGAGGACTTCAGGCATGATTGGATTTAAGTTTAAATACTTATCCAAAAACTTTATATAATAAACTGGCATATTGATTAAAGAAAAGATTCGATTAATAATAGTACATTTTAAGGTTGTTTACATTCTAGGGGCGTGGTATTATATGACTATCAAAATCTTCAAAGAAATACGTCCTAATGCCAGCCCCTGAAGTAATATGATATGGCCCTTCCCAATTGTGCCATAACTTTCCCCAAGCTGGGTTCTTTGCAGTGCCCATAACTTTCCTGAGCACTAGATCACCAGGTTCTAGAGGCCTCAGCTTTACGTTGGCATTATAGCCTTACCTGAGCTTTTGTTGATGATGTGCTAATCGGACCATTGCATTTTCTCTTCTTTCTTCAATCAGATCCAAACTTTTCTCTAGCTGTTCATTATTATTAGTCAGACTGAATGAACTAGTTCTTAACATTGAGAACCCAGTCTCCAGAGGTATGACAGCTTCAGTCTCATAGGTCATTGAAAAGGGGGTCTCTTCAGTGGACCTACGCGGCGTAGTTCTGTATGTTCAAAATATGTGTGGCAGTTCTTCCACCCATTTATCCTTCGCGTCATCTAGTTTTTTCTTTAGTCCATTTACTATGTCCATATACGTGTGGCAGTCCATTTACTAATCGGACCATTACATTTTCTCTTCTTTCCTCAATCAGATCCAAACTTTTCTCTAGCTGTTCATTATTATTAGTCGGATTGAATGAACTAGTTCTTAACGTTGAGAACCCAGTTTTCAGAGGTATGACAGCTTCAGCCCTATAGGTCATTGAAAAGGGGGTCTCTTCAGTAGACCTACGCGGCATAGTTCTGTATGTTCAAAATACGTGTGGTAGTTCTTCCACCCATTTACCCTTCGCGTCATCTAGTTTTTTCTTTAGTTCATTTACTATGACCTTGTTAACAGTTTCTGCTTGCCCATTCCCCTAGGATAAGCAGGGGTGGAGTATCTGTTCGTGATTCCCAACTCTCCACAATAATTCCTGAATGCTTTGCTATCAAATTGAAGGTCATTGTCTGAAATGAGAGTGTAAGGAATTCCAAATCGAGTGACAATATTTTTCCGGACAAATTTCTTTACATCTACGTCTCTGATGTTGGCTAGAGGCTCGGTTTCAACCTATTTGGTGAAATAATCTATGCCGACTAGAAGGTACTTCTTATTTCCTGCAGCCTTAGGGAATGGACCTACGATATCTAAGCCCCATTGAGCAAATGGCCATGGGCTAGATAATGGATTAAGGACTCCTCCTAGTTGATGTATGTTTGGCACAAACCGTTGACACTGATCGCATTTTTTAACGTATTCATGGGGTTTTTTTTGCATATTCGGCCACTAGTAACCTTGAGTAATGGCCCTGTGAGCCAAAGATCTACCTCTAGTATGACTCCTATAGATTCTTTCATGCAACTCTTCTAGAAGTGATTCAGCTGCTTCAGGATGTATGCATAATAAGTACGGTCCTGAATAGGAGCGCTTGTACAGTTTCTAGTTCTCGGATAGTCAGAATCTAGTTGACTTCCTTCAAACTTTGTCAGCTTCTGACCTTTTTTAAGGCAAAATATCCTCTTTTAAGAGTTTAATTATAGGATCCATCCAACTGGGCTCAGCTCTGATTTGATGAATTCGGACTACCTCCCCCTTTATCTTAGTAGGTTTATGCAAATCTTTGACGAGGATAACTCTAGGCAAATCTTGCGCCGAGGATGTGGCGAGCGTGGCTAAAGAATCAGCATGTGCATTTCCACTTCTAGAGATGAGCAGCAAATTAAAAGATTCAAACTCCAACTGCAAGCATTTAAGTCGGCTCAGGTACTCCTGCATTCTTTCATCTTTCGCCTCAGATTCCCCTTGCACTTGTTCGACGACTAGCCTTGAATCCGAGAACACCTCCAATGACTTTCTTCCCATTCTCTGAACCATAGCCATTCCCATCAGTAGAGTTTCGTATTCAGCCTCATTATTCATGGCCGTGAAGCTTAGTCTTAGTGACTTTTCGATAATAATACTCTCTGGAGATATTAACACCAGCCCCACTCTAGAACCCTTCTGATTTGCTGCACTGTCTACATACACCTCCCAGATCGAGGAACCATGTTGAGAGACCATGCCAATCGATTTTTCATCCATGCTCTGTGCTGGTTCCAATTCTTCTGCTGAGGGCTCAGTGAACTCGGCTACTAGGTCCGCAAGGACCTGTCCCTTTGTGGAAGTGCAGGGTATATATTTGATGTCAAAAGACCCTAGGATAGTACCTCATTTACTATTCTTCCTGTGTAGTCAACACTTCTGAGTATAGTCTTGAGCGGAAGTTGGGTAAGAACAATCACTGTATGTGCTTGAAAATAGTGAGGCAGCTTTCGTGTACCAAGCACTACTGCCAGGATGGCTTTCTCTAGTGGCAGATATCGAATCTTGGCCTTGTGCAATGACTTACTCATGTAGTAAACTAGCCTTTGTACACCTTGGTCCACTCGTATCAACACCAAACTTACAGCATAAGGAGCCACAGTAATGTAGGCAAACAAGACTTCATCTGGCTCAAGACTGGACATGATTGGTGACCGAGCTAAATAGTCCTTAAGCTGCTGGAAAGCTAAAGCACACTCCTCAGTCCACTCAAATCCCTTCCACTTATTGATCAGCGAGAAAAAGGCCTACACCTATTTGTTGACCGAGAAATAAACCAGTTTAGAGCTACAGCCATTCCAATCAATTTCTGGACCTCTTTGAGATTCCAAGGAGGTTGTAAATTGTTGATGGCCTTTATCTGATCGAGGTTAATTTCAATTCCCCTATGAGTCACCATGTACCCCAAGAACTTGCCTGATCTCACACCAAATGAGCATTTAGAAGTGTTTAGATGCAGCCTGTACCTTCGTAGAACTTCAAAAATGTTTTCACGGTCCTTTACATGTTCGGAAACGATCTTACTTTTCACCACCATGTCATTTATGTAAATCTCGATGCTTTTACTCAGCTGTGGCTTAAACATTCTCGTCATCATTCTTTGGTAGGTAGATCTTGCATTTTTCAGACCGAATGACATCACTTTGTAGTGGTAGTTCCCAATAGGGGTGACAAAAGCAGTATTCTCCTGATCATCTAGAGCTAATGGTATTTGGTGGTAGCCTTGGAAAGCATCCAGGAAACTCATCCGAGGATGGCCGACAGTGACATCTACTAGTTGATCAATTTTTGGTATAGGGAATGGATCCTTAGGACAAGCCTTATTCAAGTCAGTGAAATCTACGCATACTCACAATTTTTCATTCTTCTTCTTTACCACCACAGTATTCACTAGCTACTCAGGGTAAAGAACTTCTTTAATAGCTCAGCTTGTTTAAGCTTTGCTACTTCCTCTCGCACTGCATTAGCATGCTCCTTGGTTAGGCGCCGAGGAGGCTGCTTTTTAGGGGTGATCAATGAGTTGACCTTCAAATTGTGACATATGAATTTTGGATCTACCCCTGGGGCTTCATAAGCGTTCCAGGCGAATACATCAAGATTTCTTTTAAGGAACTCTATTAGCTCTTCCTTCTCCTGCAGAGGTAGCTGAGATCCGACTTGAAAGAACTTTTTTGGATTGTCTTCGACAACAACTTTTATCAAATCTTCGCACCTAGCACCCTTGGTTGAATCTTCAACGGGCGATGCCTGAGGGTTTAATTGCTATAAATCCCTTTCGGCCTGGTCGAGGACCCAGTTTCGGGCTTATGTTGGATGGCAGCCACTAAGCATTGCCTGGCAACAGACTGATCTCCCTAGATTTCACTAACTTGTCCTTCGGATAGATATTTAATCTTCTGATGCAAGGTAAAGGAAACAGCCTCTAGTGTATGAAGCCAAGGTCTAGCCACGATTGCAGTGTAAGGCGAATATGCATCCACGACAATGAAATCTACCTCTACTACTTCCATACCAGTTTGTACAGGTAATCGTATTTGGCCATTTGGGATAACAACTCTTCCTTCGAAGCTCACCAAGGGAGGACTATACGGTGTTAGGTTGTCAGGTTTTAAGTTCAGCCCTTTATATAGATCATGATACATTATCTCGGTTGCGCTGCCCTGATCTACCATTACCCTCTTCACATCTTATCCCCCAATTTTGAGGGTGATTACCAAATTATCATCATGAGGTTGGATGGTTCCCACTTTATCTTCATCCGAGAATCCAAGAATTGGTGGAATACCCATTTTAGGTCTCTTTGGATCATGATTATCATTAGTGAGTGACTGGACTACCGACATTACCTTAGATGGCCAAGATCCTGTTCTCCTTGGTGTGGCGAAGATGACATTGATAGTTCCCAAAAGGGGTCTTGAAGAATCATCCCTTCAGGACTCCGAACTTGCTTGACTTCCTCGGCTGCTGGAATGATGTAAGAGTTATTTCAATTTACCCTCACGGACAAGTTGGTCCAAATGATCCCACAAGCTCCTGCAATCCTCTGTGGTATGCCCTTGGTCCTGATAGTATTGACAATATAGATTATGATTGCGTCTTTTTGGGTTTCCCACAATTTTATTCGGCCACTTGAAAAACGGCTCATTCTTAATCTTTTCTAAGACCTAATGTACTGGCTCTTTGAATACAGCGTTGACTATTTGAAGATTCGCTAATCCTGACTGCCCAGCGAAATCCCTACGCGATTTGTTATTACTGTATCTATCCGACCTGAAATCCCTCCTCTCCTAGGGGATAACCTTGCCCTTTCCTTTTCCTTGTTGCTAATCTTCTTCGACTCTCTTATATTTATCAATCCTGTCCATTAGCTGACGCACACTGGTAACAGGTTTTCTAGTCAGAGACTTCCTTAAACCATGGTCGGTCGACAGGCTGAGCTTGAATGTATTGACGGCCACTTCATCAAAATCACCTTCCATCTCGTTGAACATTTTCCAGTATCTATCTGAGTACATTTTCAAGGTATCACCTTCTTGCATGCTCAAGGATAGTAATGAAGCTAAGGGTCGAGCGACTCTTCGACAGGTGACAAAACGGGAACCAAATGCTTGAGTGAGTTCTTTAAATGAACTAATGAAATTTGCTTTCAGGCTGTCAAACCATCTCATTGCAATTAGTCCCAAACTGGAAGGGAAGACTTTGCACATCAGAGCTTCATCCTTAGAATGGACAGCCATCCTTTAGTTGAAGTGGCTTACGTGTTCCACAGGGTCTGTTTTACCATTATAGATAGTGAACGTCGGCTGATTAAAACGCCGAAAGAGTAACGCATCTTCAATTCTGCGTGTAAAAGGTGATCTAGAGATTTGATTCAAGGCCTTGCTCATAGCATCATTCCCCACGCCTCTACGTGATGGACTTCGAGGTTGCCGCTTATGATAGTGCTCTTCTTTGTAGGAAAAAGACTCATTAACTGGTGTTCTAGATCTCTATTTATAGGTGATGTCCGGCTCATTGTCAGAATTATCATTGGAGTAAGAAGAAGTTCGCCTCCTCTTTGCATGGCGCAACTCCCTTTTCAATTAGTCAATCTCCATTTGCATGTTTTTGTTCTTTTCTGCATGAGACATGTGACTTCCACCTTGTGACTGGCTTCGATCAGTATGCGTAGTGTGTACACTACCTTCACGATCATGTCTTTGCTCCAAGTTCAGAAAAGGATCAACATGTTGGGTTGCCCTAGATTCTACTGATTGTTGCCCTAGTTCCGCCATCATCAATCGTTACTTTTACTCCTGACTAAGCTCTTCCCACAGACGGCGCCAATTGTAAGGTCCAGATTTGTAGCCCAAATCCAAAAGATTTGGAGTATGAGCCCAATAAGCCCAATACAATGAATTTGTAGAGAGTGGATGAAAGAGCTGGGCTGGTTGTGAATGAAACAATGTTTAACAAAGGTTTTAGTGATCAATCAGTGTAAGAACAAACTTGAAACTTAAATGAATTCATGTCTGAAGAGACAAACTTTTGTATATATCACTCTTAGAATTATCATAGACTTTCTCCCCCCCTTCTGTAAGAGGTCCCTTACATTTATATAGTGTTCTTTTAGACTATCTTAATTGTCCACTTGTCTTCATCTAAACGTTCACTTGAGTTCCCGTCCCATCAGGTAACTTTGTCAGTTCTCCATGAGTAGCAGTAGTTGAGATTGTACTGTTTAGAAGTCTTCTCCACATTAATGCGACAAGAAAAATTGCTGCAGTGCATTTAATGCGGTGGTAACAGCTTTTCCTTTAGATATTTCTCTGCTCTTATCATCTCTATACATGCCTGAAGTTTATCCTTATCATTGGAATTACTAGGAAGGTCACTCGAACCTCCCAGGTACTAGCTTAACTGAGATTCTTTATATCCAAGGATAACACACGCTTCGGACTACTGATGCTCTCTTCGGACTATGTTCTTCGATCATTTTTAGGTATATCTCCCCCACCTGGGGTCTTTCTCAATCGTCTATTTCTCTTCGGACAAACTATTAGTCTTCAAATGGGGCCTTAGGCCCAATACATGAATTTGAGCTTTTATCCCCACAATTGTAATGTTTTATTCATATCATTTTTACAATGAACCCTTGGAGAGCTGTTATTGGTTTTAATCTGGACCTACCACTGATACCACTTTTTTCTAGTCCTTCAATAATAAATTGCCACTTAAAATTTGTTGTGAAAATATTGTGAATGTAACATTACTCTTTTGTAGATTTGGTTTGAGCTCGAGTTGAGCTTGAACATTTTACTTTTGTTGACAAGCTAAGCTCGAATTTTCATTATTCGACAAAGTTTGGCTCGTTTACAACCCAACATCAAGCCCAACCACAAGATTGCAATGTCCGATCCACCCTCAGAACCCCACAGATCTAATCTTGGGTTTCACACAAAGAGTGTTAAGTCTCAAGCATGACTCATGGTGGAACAAATCTAGTCGAATGGAGCACTCACAACCTTTCGGCCAAACCACATTCATTCCGGGGGGTACTCCCTCTAGTTTGTTTGATTTTGACATTGACGAAGGTGACAAATCTTGCTCTTCCACAACCACCACCTATCTATGTCAATTGAGAGAGAGAGAGAGAGAGAGAGAGAGAGAGAGTAGTTGACTTGAGAGAGAGTCAAAGAATGGAAAAAAAGTTTATTTTAATTAGTTTGTTGATGATTGGTTTCTTAATGATATCGAGACGCTGTTAATTTTTTTACTTTTGTGTGCTAGTTTCACAAGGCTGATGCATGGTAGATTTATGTAGGTTTAGTTATTTTCTCCCAAAATATTAGTTTAACTAGCCTGGTGAGAACGTTTTTTTAAGCAGCACAAACAACGGATCATGCGTCCAATTGAAATGGCCTCAGAAATCCATCCTCTCAGAGTGACGGGCAAATGAAGATAAGATTATGAACAATGCCAATTTTGCATATTTCCTGCAAAAAACCAAATTCGAATCCAAGCATAAAGTGGTCCTTGCATTTGCAATAGAATTCAATTTATAAGCCATCAGATACACAGAACAGATAACAAATCCCACAAACATGTTGGTAGATTCGTAATATTAGCGGTAGATTTCATTAGTTGTAAAATCAAAATTTTGTTTTTTTATAAAGAAAATGCAAAGACCAAAACACCATCCACCTTTTACTGTACTGTACAGTTCTAGTTGTAAACCAATCTCTCTTTGTCTCTTCTCTCCGACAAAATAATAAATGAATATAGTAAACCGTTTCTCTGCAAAAGCTGAACCAATTCCCTAAGCTCTGAGCCAAATACAAAATAGGCCTTCAATCAAAAAGCACAGCTTCAAAAAAATTATAGACACGCATGATTTCAAAACCCCACAGTTCCATCCAGCAACAACTTCTCCTATATCCATTTTCCCACTTTGTCTTTTGCTTCAAACTCACTCCTTAAATTCACCACCAACCTATAGTCATCATGTTCCTCATCATCACTCCTAAGTATTTACAATTTTCCACATTTCAAAATTTTACCACACTGACACAAGCATGGCACGACGCACCCACGTGATTTTTAATTATAAGGCTCTCTCTCTGACTCTCTCTCTCTCTCTCTCTCTCTCTCTGCTTTGAAAATCACATAAAAGATACAGAAAGAAACAGAGGCTCTATCTAGGCCACTCCATGATCGCCCACCTTGCACGCCGGCCCACCCAGTTAAAAAAATTTGCCAGTGGGATATGCTTTTCGGTGTTCGAGCTTTGTCTGTTAGTCTGTCAGGGTAGTTACAGCTCTCTAGGGTGTACTCTATTTTTAGTGGTATTTCTTTCTCAAATTTGGGCAGTGAGAGAGAGTGACTCAAAACCTGGACGCAGTGTGTATGCAGCTTCGTGCTCTGCTAACTAACAAAAGTTCTTCAGCTTGAACTTTGG
Source organism: Quercus suber (assembly GCF_002906115.3). Lineage (NCBI taxonomy): Eukaryota > Viridiplantae > Streptophyta > Magnoliopsida > Fagales > Fagaceae > Quercus > Quercus suber. Next base: position 98,859 of record NW_027070076.1, read on the forward strand.
CTGCACACGTGGTTGACAAGGCAGTGTTTGTTGACAGTCTATTTGTGCAGAACTTGGTGGATGTGGTACTGGTTGGCTTGTATTTGTTTGCTTTGTCTATTTGGACTGAGAATAGTGAATAGACAGGTCTGTGGTCTGAAAATTTGGACTCTCCTCGAAGGTACCATATTTGTTTTAGCCCTTCACCTTTCCACAAAATGCGGTCACACCTGCCATTGTATCCAAACAAAGCAAAATCAATTAGCTTTTTATTATGCAAGTTGTGTTTTTCTTTAATGGATATGATTGTACAAAAAATGTCATCGAATGGGACATAACTCGTTCGTATCATTATCTGCTTAGGTGGAATGAAACTATTGTAAGCAAACATAACATGCACACAGATAGCGTTAAGATAAAATATAATACTAAGAATGAACATGTTATGGAAATGACAAAATTAGCTAAATAAGTCACAACTTGTTTGAGAATTTGTAATATTTTGAATCAACAACGTAAAATAATTACAGTCAGATTATTCTTCTCACACGGAAGTACATTTTAAAAAGAAAAATATGACTCTTGCTTGCCTTCTCTCAAGAAAAATATGTGCTTTATGTTATTCAACTCTCTCGCTCTCGCACACATCCACTTGCATAGTAAGACCAATTATGCAAATAATGCTCTCCGTTGACAAACTCAGTTTTGATTTAAAAGAAAATGTGAAACACATTATAGGAGAAATAGTTGAAACCCTATTCAAGCACAACACTGACCGCAGCTTAAGTCAACTTAAGCTCATCTAAATTGACACAGTGACCCCGGCATAAGATCCATCAGAGAAAGGAAAATATCAATTAATTATGTCAGCTTAATTTAGGCATCTTTGATTGGCATAGGATCTCGTTCGATTGAGGGGTAATCATATAATTAAAAATTTATTTGAAGGGACACTTACACAACAATAATGACAGACAAGTTTTAGTCCCAAAATTTTGAAATCGATTATAGATCCTTAACATATTAGTAAGGTCAGTCACATCACATGGCCTAACCAATGAGGGAGGGAGGACCTACGATGGTGTAAGTACGATACAAAAATCTAGAAACTTTTTCATAAATGGGAAAGATAGGGTAAAAAAGATTTGGAATCTTACCAGGCAGGAGTTCGTCGTTTCTCTTTAGATTTAGAGGTTTGGACAACGTAACTGTTAGAATTGGTGAGGTACTTGTAAGTAGGTGGAAAATATATTCTCCCTTCTTCCCAACCTTTGAATACTCTACCAGCTCTCTGCTCTATTCTTAGCTGCCGACACAATTGAATCAATGCATTAGTTGGATAAAAAACAGGGTATTTCAAACTGACATTTATTAATCTTCTAGTATAAATCTCAATTTCCTTTGTCTCACAAAAACAGAATCCAAAGTCAAACACAAATTAAGAACCAAAAAATTAGTGATCAATCAGATAATCACTCACCTGATCCTTCTCTAAAAGTGCCTCCCAATCATGCTTCCTTAGTAGATCATGCATGTTACCACAACCAACCGCAAGCCGATAATTCAAATCCCCAAGCCAAATAATCTTGCTGAATTTATATATAAAAAGAGGGGTCAAATTTTTGAAGGATTAATTATAATTTCAACACTAGAGTTATCACAAATTTTACTATAAAATGTTTACAAACTGATATTACAATTAACGTAATCAGTTGGTAATAAATGAATATTTGAAAGAAAAAAAATAATTTAGTTTACATTTTATTAGCAATGTAACTCATATTATAGATACAAAAAGTGTAAAAACAACATTGTACACTTTTTATGTGTCTACAATGTAAGTTTACATTGTTAGTATATTATAAACCTATAAAAGTCCTATTTAAAATACCATTTTATGACCAATGAAACATCAATTTATAAGACACATGTAGTAAAATTTGTATTATTCCTAGCATCACTCTTAATAATTTATAATATTATAGAAAGAATGTTTGGTGGAAACTTCATGTCGATATCGGTTCCAAGACAATTGTGGCTGAGAATGAGAATTTATATACGTTCAGTCATTTGCTTAAGTTCAAATCCGATAACCAAAACTGTTGGCAAACAGAATAGACCAAGGTCCAAAGGTAATGATTTAGCGGTTGAAGTCTGTGAAAAATAGCATCCGGTTTCCACCATGTATTATAAGGCATTCAAGTGCTTAAAAAGTCAAATCTTTCTTGAGAGCACATAAAAACAAAATCAAATATATTAAATATAAGAACAGTAAAAATAAATAAATAGTGAAGGACTTACTCATGCTCCAATATGGTATCAGGAGGTATTGGCTGTTCAGGACCTCTAGATGAATGTGAAAACCTTGTTTTCTTTAAAATTTCCACCACATCTGAATTTCTTCTGGCCTCATCACCATCTTTCTCCCCGGAGGTTAAGTGGGTACATACAAAGCAGAATGTTGTCTGGTACAATGTCATGCTTATTGATATTGAACCCTATTGAAAAGAAGAATAAATATCAAAACCACACCAACTAGTACAAAATTGTCAAGTAGATAGCTTTTTTCAGATTCAATAAAAATCACCATAGATTGTTAGCAACTTGCTACTTTCCTCATTTCCTATTCGGTAATAATGTTTCAAATAACAAAATGCAACCATTTTACATGTCTAAAACTCTATGTATTGTGTGAAGAATAGCTAACCTTATTCCCAAGATATCCCATAATGCCTCTGCCAACGCAGGAGACCTTCAAATTACTAACGTGCTTGTAAAGATCGGCTCGAACCCACACGCATAAGAAAATTCCCACCATTTGCTTGCTCGCTGCTAGGCAGAAACGTTGCTGAGTTGAACCATCTTGTTCGGACTTGAATGGTGAGCCAGGCGAGCTTTCTTCCAAATTCATATTTGAGTCCACCATTTTTTGGAAATCCTCTATGCCAAGTTCATCTTCTAATGAAAGTAAGTCTGAGAAGCTCAGTCTTGGCTTCAAGCTCCCATGCTCGTCATCCTGTGGTGAAAGTTCTGCACCAGTGGCATTGTTGTTATATTGTGGAAATTCAGGGTCTTTTGTGTTCAGAGCTTGACGAATGAGGGAAAGCCACTTGGTAGCTGGGCCGTAATCCTCTGCGCCCAGTACGTTCCCGGCATTTAGAGGGACAATTTCTTGGAACCTATAATACAGAGTGCAAAGAAAAAAAAAATGAGATAAGTTTAAAACCATTTTTCCAAATTACCAAAATATCCCTTTGTATTCAATATTAAGTGTGCATTGACAACCGATTAAAAGCTAGTTTTTTGCTTAAGTTATCTGCGGTTTGTAGACCATTGTTAATTTTTGTCTAAGCTTTATTTCAAATAATCTAATTTTCAGTTTTTTGAAAATAAATTAATTTTTAACTTTTTGTTTCATACTGTGCTTATAAACTACCCAAAAAAAAAAAAATTTAATTCTCAATCGGCTGCTAGGTAAAGCTCTAAGGTTTATTTTTCAGCTTTTTTAATAAGATTATTTTTACAAATGATTGATGTGACTAGTTTCTTATTAGTTTTCATCTGAACTCATCAATAACATTATTTTTTTATTTACCAGCACATTAATATTTTGTAAAGTTTGTATCTTTAACCTTGCTTAAAAAAAAAAAAAAAAAAAAGGGGGGGGAGGGGGGTCACTTCCGATCTTTTTGTGTACTTTGATTTAACTCCATAATCAATGGGCTACTTGGTCGAGTGAGAGTTTCCACTGTTAGAAAACAGCGTACTGCCAGCAGCAAAAACTTAAAGAGTAGAGATAGTCGGTGAGAAAATTTATGTATTTTTGGTAACAAACTGTTTTACGTTACTTCTGGGCTTGGGTCTCTCATAAATAAATAGTAAGAAGTTGGAGTAACAGCTACCCTAGTAAAGCAGGGGCTGTCAGAACTTAAAACTATGATTAATGCTTAGACTTCCCCCCATGGACACGAATTGTTTCTTGTAACATCAACCTCCACTGCTCTTTGGTGAACTGTTTTTGTCATCAGCATTAGAAAAATATCAAATATGGGAATCAAATCCCGTTTACACTAGAAACCTTGGGGAAAGAGAAAAAAAAGAAATGAGTGACCAACCCCACTTTTTTGTGTAGCTCACAACTCTAAAATTGACCTTATAATTGGCAAAAGAGAAACGAAGCATAAGAGGACAAAGCAAATTTGGAATTGAGGGTTAGATAATAAAAATACAGAGAAATATTTATAGCATTATTACCCAAGAACGTAGATGTCAGCAGGTGCAGGGGACCTCAGCCAATCTTTCAAGTTCAAGCCCTCGTGGGGCGATTTTCCTCCAACATTCCATGTCCCCACGAACATCCTAACCAATCCAAACTATGCCAGTCACTTCCAATTCCCAAATCATAATCAAGACATTACATTACACTATATACACACACACACACACATATATATATATATTGACGTTTTTCAAAGAATATGAAAATAGAAATACATCCAATTATGATTCATAGTAAATTTGAAGTCTGAATTAATATTAACTCAAGATTTTTCAAAACTTATCAATTTGGTCCTTAAAGCAATTTAGTCTCTAAAAATTATTAGATTAGTTAGTCATTTTTCTCAACTAAATTAGATTTAGTAGTTTTGAAAATTCTTAGACCTAGTTTGCATTAAATCAAATCTCAGGACACTCGTAAATGGAATGTACCCTAATTCATTCTCTCTCTCTCTCTCTCTCTCTCTCTCTCTCTCTATATATATATATATATAAAGTCTTAAGAAGCAGTCTTAATAATAATTCCACTTATAAAGTCTTAAGAAGCAGTCTTAATAATAATTCCACTTATAAAGCACGCAAAAGCTGTCAAATTTGTGCATTTCCAATCAAAGTATGATGGGTTTGATTGCATTTCCAATTTCCACTAGTAAATTAGTAAAAGGTCAATGATTTGAGGCCTAACAAACATTATTTTCTCTAGTTTACCTGAGGTTTTGTGCATCTGTCAAAGCTGGTGCTACTGGTTCAAATCCTGGCCCATCATTTGCCTCCATCAACCAACCTTGTGGCCAAAAATTAAGACCAAGTTAGAAACTCATAAAACAAAAATCAAAATCCAAACAAAAATTACAAAGTCGGTTTCAAGAATCTGTATCTTCCACCGTCCACGTGGCAGATGGGCCCTACTTATCCTCATAAACTTACAAAATGAAATTAGGGGGACCCAACTAGAATAAAAGGGCAAGAAAGCCCATTTTCCAAGTTTTGTGCTTTGCAAACCCCAATGATCCCAAAGTCCGGGTGTCCAATCAGAGCCGTCAATCAGACGGCTCACCCGCACCCGAGTATATAAAGCTGTACGAACCAAAACTACAGTGCTACTACACAGTAAAATTACCTGAAAACTTTTCCGGAACGACGACGTAGCAGTCTTTGTCCGAGCAACTTTTCCTCCTCTCGGTTTTATCTGCTGAAAATTTCCAAGTACGTTTTTAAATCCGATACCGAAACCCGAAACGCACCCGATACAGAACAAAGTAACGAAAAGAAATTTTTTTTACCTTTTAACGAAAAAGAATCGGAGTAAAACTCGTCTCCTCTGCTCGGTAGATTTAGCCATTTTCTCGCGATAATTTTCGGCCAAGAAGACTGCGATAAAATAAAACAATTCGGGTTTCAGTAATACGCCGAAATTTCGGTAGAGAATAATTTATCGGTAAAGGATCAAATTTTCGTACCTTGGAGATCTTCCCACGCTCGGTTCTCATTGCACCACCACCACCGTCCGATTACTGAAACTGAATCAAATCACAGTTGCCAAAGGTTGAGACTTGAAGAAGGTATTTCAATGTATAAGTGAAAGACAATCCGAATCTATAAGATTTGTTTTTTTTTTACAAAGTTCGATTGAAAACTGAAAGTCTTCAATAAAAACAGAAATGGGTTATTAATCAAAGTTATCAAACACCAAGAGGGTTCCCAAAAAAAATTTATTAGGACGGTTTTATTAGTTTCAAATGGAGAAATCAACGGCAATATTAAAAACCCAGTTGCAGGGAAAACGGAGACAACTTCTGAGAGATATATATAAGCAAGCAAGGAAAATAAAATAAATAAATAAATAAAGAAAAAGAAATGTTGTGAATAAAATATAGAAGAAAGAGAAAGAGAAAGAAGAGGCCAGATACATCCTTTACAAGCACCAGTTTTGCTCTTTACAGAGAGGAAGACAGAGTGGAAGATCAAGGATTAAACAACAAAAAAGACATAGCTTTTTTTTTTTTTAATGATCAATCTCAATTAAACCCATTTCAAAAAGTTCACCTTTTTTTAGTTCTTTGAAACTACCTAAGAAAACATACATATAAATCTGAGACGTTGAAAACCATAATGAAGAAACAGAAAAGTACACCAGAAAACCGAACTGTGCCACAAGATCTTAAAGTTGTTTTTCGGTTTAACCCATTTGTGTGTTGGTGAAACAGTAATAGTGAATGCAAGAGAAAGACGTTTATTATAATGAAGAAAAAAGGAAAAACAGAGAAAAACAGAGTACGCTAGAAAAGCGGGATAATGAAGCAGAGAAATCATCAAAAGTAGTTTTGGGGAGTGGGGTCAACAACATTGCTAATTAGAGATTGATTTGAGTCACTTTAGCGGAAAAGGAAGACACAATCAAGAAGGTAAAAGAAACAATAATTACATACACCACAAGTACTATCCACTGAGGCCTAGACCTGAAGTTAACCAACCAAAATATATATATAAAAAAACGTAAAAGAAAATCTCAGAGATGCACAAGAACTTACAAGAAATGGAGATGGGAAGGTTTAAGTTTCTGCAGAGAAAGATCAAGGTGTGCGCTTCAGATTGAAAAGGCCCCTTTATGAGAGAAAAAGAGAGAAATCACAGGATTGGGTTGTGGTGTGTACTTTTTTGATAAGTACCGTTGTGATGTGTACTTGATTCTCCACTTTTGGTTGGTGGAGGAGATTTGTGAAGAGGAAGAATGCAGAACAAGTTTGGAGGCGTTCCTCCTCGTAAAAGAAAAAAGTGAGTTTGGTCCTCAAATTTATAAGTGTGAGATGGAGAAAGTGCACAGAGATTTCAGAGAGAGAGAGAGAGAGAGAGCGAGAGATGGGGTATGTTGAAGTCCAAGTTCCATGTTCTAAAGACCAAACACTCCTTTCATTGGCAGGTATTTTAGTCATTTACTACATTAATTTGTAGTAGTACTATTATAGGAAGTAAGCGCTTAAAGCCTAACACTTTGTTAGGGTCTATTTGGTTCCATAAAATATTTTTCAAAAAATACTTATTTTCTGAAAATGTTATTTTTTGAAAAAGGAAAATATTTTCAAGTGTTTGGTTGTATTATGAAAATTGTTGTGAAAAATATTTTCATGTGTTTGGTTCTATTAGGAAAATGCTATTTTCCTACAATTTTTTCACATTTTCTCAACATCCAAACAAATTTTATTACAAAAAATTTCAACATCACAGTCAATTCAACAACAATTTCCGGCAACAACAACACAACAACAACAACAACAACAATCATTTCATAAAAAAAAAAAAAAAACAACAACAACAATCAAACTAAAAAAAAAAAAAAAAAACGGAGAGATCGAGGAAGAGGAAGCGGTAGGTCTGGTCGACGACGATCGACGGCACGGCGCGGTGCTACTCGTTGGTGCGAAAAGCGCTGGGTTCTGGGTTCGAAGGAGATCGACGATCGACGGCGCGGCGCAGTGCGATCGAAGGTGCAACTGAATCGGCTCGTTGCGATGAGGCGATGGGGATTGGGTTCGTGGTCGCCGGCGATGGTCTCTCGACTTGGATCAGCGGTTCGTGGCCGCCGGTGATAGGCGCTGGGCTTGGATTGGCGATGGCGCTGGGCTCTCTCTTTCTTTCTCCCTCTCTCTCTTCATGCTTTCTGTTTCTCAGTTTTCCGGAAAATAGGATTTGAAGTGAAAATAGAAACTGAATTGGTTTTCACCTTTAACCACTGGTCAACGGAAATCAATTTCCGGAAAATTGATTTTTCGAGTGCAACCAAATACCCGTAATTACAGAAAAGCATTTCTGGAAATGCTTTTCACCAAAAACAAATGCAGCCTTAATGTAACTGAATTACTGAACCACCACACCGTGCGCGTATCCGTCTCATTGATATTTTGCCTATTACGGTAACAGTAACAAGATTTCTCTACAAATTAGTAGGGGATTTTTTTTTTTTTCAAATTTCTTATATATCTCTTTTTTCTTTTTTTTAGTGTGAATTTTAAAAATTTTATAATTAAATTTTATGTTTCTTTATGTTCTTAACATGTATATTAAATTTTGTTCAAATCAGAAGTTATCTACTATTTAATCAATAAACTTATTTTTTATACACAATTAAAATCACAAAAACTTGAAATTTTAACATTTATTTGATGATATAATAATTAATCTTTAATCAGCTTGAAATTTTGCAAGCATGAAAAATATAATAAGAACATGAAATTTAACAGTTAGATTTTCAAAATTCACACTCAATATAAAAATATAAGAGAAGTTTGTAAGGTTTCTCTCCAAATTAGTTTGGAGAGAATTCATTCTACCGAACACAGGAAAAACCTAGAATACTTCTTTGTGTGTATCTTAGCTGTGTCATTTTAAAAAAAAAAATGTGTGGGACACGGATACAAGAGGAATCAAATACACTTTCACAAAATAAAGAGAGTATTCATGCCGTAATAGTAACAATGTATTTGAAAATTAATAAATACTAGTGTGTAGTCTCATGTATATGCATGGATACAATTAAAAAAAATCACAATTATATATATTTTTAGAAGAGATTCAAATTATTCGTAGTCTTAGCTTAAACTTTTTTTAAATCATACATTTCTAAAATATGCAATGGCTTCTCATTATTGATTTAAAATTTAATTGAATTTAGACTTTTTGGTTTTTTCACCTAATAATTAACTTGCTACAAAAATTAAAAAAAAATAAATTGACACATGGAAAAAATTGGACTTCAAATGAAATCTAATTAGATTTAGACTTTTTGATTTTTATGCTCAATAATTCACTTGGCAAAAAATAAAAAATTAAATGGGACACATTGCACAAAATTGAGAATCCAATTAAAATTTAATTAAATTTTCTCTGAGTTTTGGCTCTCTCTCTCTCTCTCTCTCTCTCTCTCTCTCTCTCTCTCTCTCTCTCTCTCTCTCTTATATATATATATATATATTCTTATTCTTGATTTGTATTCTAATTTCTAAATATCATTTAATAGTCATGAATTTACTTTATTATATATTTTTGTTCTTAAATTAATATATATTTAACATTATGTGAAAAATAAATGCTTAATAAAATATAGAAAATAAAAATAAAAATATATTTAATAATTATTTAATAGATATGTCTCATAGTATTTGTGTTCTAATTTTTTTTTTTTAAATGTTGTACCACCATATTGTACCTATATCCATGCTTCTTAATTAGGAGATTTAAAAAAAAAAAAAACTTTTGATGATCAGATTAGATGCACTGGGGATTAAGTGATTAAAGTCCCACTGATCTAATTGTGGTAACTATAAAGATGGTAAGATAGTGATGCAGATGAATTTTTTTGGGGCAGCCTTATTTGAGTTATTTTTGCTCCAATTTTAACCTTAGTGCAGATAAATTTGTTGACTTCTCTTGATCATTCTTATTTTTTATTGGCTCGCTTTCTTTTTCTTCTTCTTCTTTTTCCATTTGAATCCATTTTTCTTTGGCCAAATTATTAGGCTTTGAAGGTCTTTATTCTTTTGTTTGTCGACTTTGATTTTTGGTAAATTATCTGGGCAAACACAGAAGATATAATTAATAATATCAGATCAAAGGCAAATGTCAAAGGCAACGACAAAAACAAAAGTTCAAGAGGAATGACCGAGTAAAGGACAAAGTTTTGAGTCTGTTTTAGTCCCAGGGACGTGCTTAATCTCTTTAAGTGGAAATTGTTGGAGTAGCCACATAAAATCATGAACAAGGACTTCAAACCAAAAGAAACAATTGTGTATTCAATTTTACCACAAGAGAATACGGTCCCATGGATAAAGTAATTCGTAACCCATTTATTAAACAGACTTTATATTGATTTCTAATTTCACCAATTGACCACGACGTACTTTAACTCCAGAATGGTAGAATCCACCCGACTTAATTTATATTGTACCAACAATTGAAATCGGCTACAATATTTAATTTGTTATCTTTTCAAATATTATGATTTAATTTATTACTTTTCAAACAATATATGGTAAGATGTAATTTACTCCCTAAACCCATAAATTTTATGAATGGTGTGTATATTTATTATGAGCAAAACTTATGTACAATACTTAGATACTGTTTTTTAAGTTCTCTTCTTAAGACTCTGCCATGTGGATTTTTCTCATAAGTTGGAAGTATATTTTTTAGTTAAATAGTCATATGACTGAATTTGAAGAGATGAATATAAAGAACAGCATCTAAGGTAATATATCTAAGTTTTGTCCATTTATTATTTAGTGTTGAAGCTCAAGACCCCCCCGAGCCCCATAAATTTATATTTATTGTTGGTGTGCATATTTATTATTTAGTATATGACAAATTTAAAAATGACAAATAGATAATAACAACTATATAAAAATAAAAATAAAAATGTTATAGAAATTGAACAAAATAAAATGGTCACACTCACACCTACCTATATTGACAAAAGATAATGACAATTGATAAATTAAATATTATGTAATGATTTCAACATATGAAAAATCGTAGAAAAAAATTGTAAAACTACATTCATTTGGGTGTTTTTTTTTTTTTTTGGTAACTTGATATAGTCTAGATCTATTTTAATGACCTCCCTGGAAAAAAAATTGCTAGAGTTGCCACTGGTTATACAACCACAAAAACTGAACTCACGTGCGAAATTTCTTGCCTATGATTTTTAGAGTGTTTCTTTACTCCAGATTCCAAAGTCAGCCAAAAATGAAATTGAAAATTACCAATCAAGTTGCCAAAAATATGAAGGAAAAAAAAATCTAGGACAGGGGCGGCGTTAAGTGTTCTTTAGGGGGTTCAAATAAACCCCTGAATTGAAAAAAAAAAAAAAAAATATATATATATATATATATATATATAAATTTATTAGCTTACTTTACCTTTAAAAATATTCTTACACATCCTAACTTAAATTTTACATACCCTAATCACAGATAAATCCAAATCAAACTAAACAATAACACAAATCAATCTAGTCCAAAACTAAAACAACACTGATCAACCCATTTCAAAACCAAACAACAACATAGATCACAGATCTCTCTCTCTCTCTCTCTCTCAATGGCGGCTCCAAAATTTCTTTTTAGGAGGTTCATTAAGAAACTTAAGTTAATTTTTTTTAATAAAAATAGTACTTAAATATACCAGGTTATCAACAACAACAAAAAAAGTCACATGCAAATATATGAAATTTTACAATTTTCTTTTACAAGTTTTCATATTTTGAAATCCTTACATGATAATTAATTATGAGTTGTCATCATCTATTGTTAATATAGCTAGATGTAACAATTTTATTTTGTTAAGTTTGTATAAGATTTTTATTTTTATGCAATTCTCATTATTTATTTGTCATTGTTTTTATAAAAATATTTTAAACTAAATGACAAAACTCAACCCATAAGCGTTGAATTAATTATTAACCCAAAGAGCTACACCCATCCATACGTACATATATAAATAATACATTATGTGTCTACTTCATCAATCAAATACTTGAACAATCACTAACTTTACTTTCTTTCTTTTTTAAATCATTAACTTTATAACAAAATCTCATTATAACATGATAACAATACACACATGTAACAAACACTTTAAATTTATTAATTATTAAATTATATTATATTTATATTATACTTGCACTCATGCACACAAATAACATTACAACAATAAATAAATAACACACACAATCAATATCAGACACACACTCACACAAATAATATATAAATTTATATTAAAAAAAATTCACAGACACTCACTCTTTACTTTCTTTCTTTTTTAAATCACTAACTTTATAACAAAATGTCATTATAACATGATAACAATACACATATGTAACAAACCCTTTAAATTTATTAATTATTAAATTATATTATTGTGGGGCCCGTGGGCCTGGTAGCCTTGGCCCATCTTGCATTTGGCCCATGGCCCATGCTGAGGAGGAATGATNTTTTATGTAATATTACAATAATGTAATATTACGGTATAATACGACATTACAGTGCTCCCTTAAGTCTTAACCCTTACCCTAGCCAAACATTTCTGCTATGTCATTGTCAAAGACTCACTTTTTTTTTTTTTTTTTTTTGGGGTTAGGGGTGATTTTATAATTGACTTCATATATAAGAATTATTATTGTTATTGAAGAAACTAGTTCATTAATAAAATAGAATTATAACCTAACAAAATGTTCTAGAGTAAACAAAACCTCTAGCATTAACTAACAATTGGCTACAATAAAATTAGGGGAAATAGAGCATAACAAAAGCCTAGTATCTAAGATATTTCAATTAGCAATCAGAATAATGATTACTTCCTAAAGTATGTGAATAACGATAAATGCACGGAATTCACTCATTATGGACAATAAAAAGTCATAATGCTTAGGCCCTTAGGGTATGAGAATTATGGACATGCTTTTAAGTTATTCATAATCAATATTTGTACAACTTGAGCACCGACCTCCACAATGAGGTTGGAAATACCAATGTGAACCCATTTGTATTACTATTGACTTTTATGTTTCACATGAATTGAAACCCTTTATCCATTTACTTTCAAAGTTTCTAATTAAGAACAAAGTTTAACTATAAAACTAGTTGTAAACTTAAGCTACAATCTTATTCAATATCTTTTTATTGGAGATGAATTTTGACAAATCCACAATTGGATTACATCTTCTTCTTCTTATATCCTCCATGATTACAAAATTTCTAGAAAATTAGAGATCAATAGCTATGCCATCAATAAATTGTTTGGATTGCAAATTTTTGTAGTTTAAAATTATGTATAAAATACAAGCTTATAGATCATATAGTAAATAATATTCGATTGACACAAAATTTGACATATGTATTGAGAGTGTAAAGGACATGCAATTTAATGGTTGCATTTTTAAAATATGTAGTAATGTTTATTTTATTGAGTAAAGTTGTAGATTTAGGCTACAACCAATTTTATAACTAAACTTTGTCCTCTAATTAATTCCTTGACACTTGCCTATCCTAGGTAGCCAATTGCTAACCCATTTGTATTAAATTTGTATGTGAAAATAGAAGGAGGGGACCAACCAATAGGTTTGCATACATTCCTTTTACTCTTGTAAGGTTAGTTCCCAAGGTGAAAGAAATTTGTAAGGGAATTGGAGGTAAAGATGTTTTCCTCTCTAAAGGATTTTCCTTTCATGATAAGTTTTGTTTCTTCCTTCCCTCTAAATTTTGCAACAAATCAAAGGGAAAAAGGTTTTTAAATTCGATACAATTGTGGCCATTCAATCAGAGAAATTAGTAGAGTTGGATTTGAACCAATCCTAACATTAAAGTTAATCGTAAAGAAGGGCTTGCTTTTTTTGCATATAAGTCTAACCCTAATGCAATCTCTTAGGATAAGGCAGGTGATTCCACCTTGACTAAGGTAGAGTGAACAACATTTATCACTTTCTTATCTTGTAGGAAAGCCCAAGTTACTAATTTGTGGCAACAAAAAAATGAGAAAATTCTTTGTACTTTTTCTTCAGGATAAATATATATATATATATATATTTAAAAGTTTTGTTTCAATATCTCCTATTTCCTTCACTTTTCTCATAATATTATTTTTGAGCAACTCTATAAAGGTACTTTCTCTCAATACGGGTCCCACATACTATGAAAAGATAGGTCTTATGAAACCATTTTGTGCACACCCGAACCTCGGTTAATGGGCTAATTGTTTTGCTAGGCTCACAATTTAATTGTTGTAGTGGGTGTATAGATATCCTACAATGAGAAGATCCTAAGGACGAAAGTTCATACCTGTAATACAACTGCCTACCTTCTTCTCGAGGTGGTTTTCTCTGGGTTTTTCTCTCTTCCTCTCTAACTCTCTGGTTCCTCACCTTCCAATGACTAACCCCTTTCTCTCTTATTCTCTTCCTATTTATGGCCTTCCTTAGTGGGTCAGTAATGATTTCTTTTAAGGATTTTTCATGTAGGTGGGGCCCTTTAGGATTATTCCTAACAAAAATGGGCCCCACTTTGGAAATAGGTGTGTCAGTTTTTGGGAATTGCAATAGACGTCGAATGTTACTTGATGGCGACATCCCCCAAGACATTACTGAGATACCCTGGAGTGGGCCCTTAGCAATGTCAAACCCCGAGAACTAAACAGTCCACAGCCCAATCCACTAACATCATGGATTGGGGCCACTAGGGAACTATAATTCAACCTACAACCCATAGGCCCTCCAATAATAGGCCGATAACCGTATACATTTCATATGAATTATGATAACTCATCAAATATGGTATAAGAAAATTTTAAGGTATGTTTACAACAAAATGGATAGGAAGAGAGATTTCTTAATTTCTCTCGTCTTCCTTCACTAAAGGTACCTTCGCTCAATACGTGGGTTTTGTACATTTATAAGTCTTATATACTATGAACGAATATTCTTATGAAACTGTTCCATATGGACTAAGATAACTCTCATCAAATATGGTATAAGAAAGTTTTAAGGTATGTTTGCACTGGTATGGAAGGAGAGGATAGAATTCTTTTTATTTTTTTGAAACCAAGGATAAAATTCTTGACCTCTTTTATCTTCCTTCATTCCATCCTTGAATTTTTAACATGAATAAAATAATTTGAAAGGAAAAAAAAAAAAACCATTTCACAAAACTTTAATAATAATATATTGTATATATAAAAAAAAAAATATATATATATATATATATATAGTATAAAAAAAAAAATGGTACTCATACCCCCATTTGGATTTTCTCTCTCTCTCAAAAAATAAAAAATATATATATATATATTAGGTTCACAATAAGATAATTTATAAGTGCATGCATCTTATCCCATCTTTTCTCTCTCTCCCCCACATATCTCTAGCCCTCAAAATCCTCACCCCACATTTCCCCACATCCCTCAAATCCTTCAAATCCCACCCACCCATCATCATCACCATCCCCATCCTCCCAAAAACCAATTTGTCACTAATTGGGAGTAATTTCTCTCTCACACACACACCCATCATCAAACACCTTTTGTGCAATGGAGAACAACAACAACGGCAACAGCAACAACCAGATAGCTCAGTCCTCTTCCTACCCTCTCCAACCCACCCCGCCGCCGCCCCCGCCGCCGCCGCCGTCCTCCGCCACCCCATTCCACCACCTCCTCCAACAACAGCAGCAGCAGCTCCAAATGTTCTGGTCCTACCAGCGCCAAGAAATCGAGCAAGTAAACGACTTCAAGAACCACCAGCTCCCCCTCGCCCGCATCAAGAAGATCATGAAGGCCGACGAGGACGTGCGCATGATCTCCGCCGAGGCGCCCATCCTGTTCGCCAAGGCCTGCGAGCTCTTCATCCTCGAGCTCACGATCCGGTCGTGGCTGCACGCCGAGGAGAACAAGCGGCGGACGCTCCAGAAAAACGACATCGCGGCGGCGATCACGAGGACCGACATATTCGACTTCTTGGTCGATATCGTGCCGAGGGACGAGATTAAAGACGAGGCCGCCGGGCTAGTCGGCGGGATTGTGGGGGCCACCACGGCCAGTGGCGTCCCGTACTATTACCCGCCGATGGGGCAACCCGCCGGTGGGCCCCACGGAGGAATGATGATTGGGAGACCCGCCGCAATGGACCCCACTGCTGGAGGAGTGTACGTTCAGCCACCTTCGAATGCTTGGCAGTCTGTGTGGCAAGGCCATGCTGCTGCTGATGATGGGTCTTATGGGAGTGGAGCTAGCAGTGGCCATGGCAATCTTGATGGCCAGAGGTATGTTGGGTTTGCTCCTTTTTTTTAAAAAAAGTTTATGTTTTTATTAGTAGATAGTAAGGTTAGAGGTGATTGCGCCGTGGCAACTGGTTATGGCAGGTGGGTCTAGCGAAACTGAGTACAAAAGAGTATTTCTTTAGAAAAGATAGCTTATATAAAATAAAGTAAAAAAAAAAAAAAAAAACACCCAAATGAGTAGGAAGTGACATTTGAGCTTAAAGTCAATGTCTTTTTTTAACTATATATATATATGTTTGTGATTGTGAGTGATGGTTGTGACTTGTGAAGTGGTTGTTAGCTTTACTTGGGTCATATTCTGTGTACAAAACTCTCACTTTTGCGGGTGTTTGGAAGAGGTGATTGGTAGGCAGTTTTACTCCCATGTGACCCAAACCCAAAGTGACATGTCGCTGTGGGTTGAAGGGTCTTGAGATTGCAGCAAGGCGCGATCTTTGTTATCTGGGTGGTGTGATTTGAGTGGAAAAAAGTGTTTTTTATTTATTTATTTATAATTATTTGGTGTTTGGATTTTTAATGTTTTGGTTGAATGTTCTAAAAAATGTTGCTTTCAGTTGTTGGTGGTGGGTGGTATAGTAGAATTCCAAGTGTTGACTTCTCAGTCATGTGGCAAGACTGTAGGACTTTTAGGCTTTTAGCACTATGATGGTGGCTGACAGTGATTGAGTTTCTCCGTTTGATTTGTGAATATGGGTATGTAGAGTTTGTGATAGTGGTGATTTTTAGGTTACAGTTTTCATTTTCTTTTCTTGTTTCAACAGAGAGGATTTGGTTGGGGTGGATTGAAGCTTCTGTTTCTCTTGTCATTGCTTGCTAGTGTTATTTCTTGTTGGTTAGTTTTGCTTGAAATTATGATCTCCCAATACTTGGGGAAAATAGAGCCAATTGTATAATTGATACAATTCAATAATACTTTGTTGTTTTGGAAGCATTAAAAAGGCTATTAGGATTTTGATCTGGTTAGCGTATTGACAATTGGTTGCCATTGTGACCTATAAAAAAAAAAAAAAAAAAAAAGACAATTGGTTGCCGTTGTGCGTGTGAGCCAGTTGTTGGATTGATATGATTTGATACTACTTTGTTGTTTTGCAAGCATTTAAAAAGGATATTAGGATCTTGATCTGGTTGCATATTTACAATTGTTTGTCATTGTGGGTGTGAGACTTGAATGGATACACATGGAAAGTATTGAGGGATGGGGATAGAATAAGGGGAAATATACTTTGACTGATCTCCTTAATAGGGGCATTTTTAACTTATTTGATGTGGAGTTTGGCACACTTCTAGTTACTTTGTCTTAAAGTTGTCCAATGGCGGTTCTTTGCCGACTTGTATGCATGAAAGAATTGATCTTTCACTACCAACTGTCATTTCTAAAAAAGAGAACTAATGGTGAAAAAAGCAGTTATATGTTTGGAATATACTAACATAGGCCTCAGTAGCCTTATTATCATAAACCTAATAGAGACTTTTTACAAGCTTGTATCTGGAAAAATTCTTAATTTGAGAAATGAGCTTGGCTTACAACCTTAAACGGTCTTACACAACCTTATTTAATGGGGGGAAAAAGGATTTTACACAACCTTTACAAAGGAGTTATATAAGCATGCAAATGAAGATGGTCGATATTGACTACACCTTGCACTAAAATATGGGATGCCAAATAGACTCCTCAATGGTTCCAGAGTTCTTTATCTTCTAAATAATGTCATGGATCTTATAGGTGGAGTAGAATAAAGATGGATTACTGCAATAGTTTCTCTCTTGGAAATGAGCCTCCAATAAAGTTCTTTTGAACCTTTCTCATTCAACTTATACCACAACTGTATTAGTAAATACGTTGCTGGATTGTTAAAAGTTTCTTACTTAAAGAGAATTGCTTCCATAAATGTTTTATTATTTTTTCATTTGATAGTAGTGTTGATATGATTACGTTTTAGATAAGTAGAGATAAGCTATTCATGGTAAGAAATGGAAATAAACAAAGTCCACATCTATTCTGTATCATTTTACAACGAAATTCTGTGAGGCAAGTATTGTATAATCCCTGTGGAATTGGGTTGCATCCATTTTTGGAAAGTGACAGTGTATGTTGGAAAAATGTCTGAATGGTTAAAGTTTGGAAAGTAATCAATTTATGGTGCCTGATGTTTTCAGTAAGAAAGAATTTTGCTCACTTAAAAAAAAAGAAAAAGAAATGAACATTTGTTCAGTGCCCCAGAAATTTTTTCTGAGGGTACATTTGTGTTTTTCATGTTTATATATAAGTTGTTATTAAATTTATATTTAAAATTAAGGGGGGGGGGGGGGGAGGGGGGGGAAGAAGAAGAAGAAGAAGAAGAGAGAGAAAGCACTGGCACGTTTGATCTTTAATTGGGTGATTGAATATCCTCCTTCCTCATTTCTTATGCAAGATGAACATTAGGTTGAAAGAATGAGTATCTGTAATGGTATCTCATGTACCTTAACATTGACACTGTCACTCATGCTGTTTTGATTATCCTTTTCTCCTAGTATTTTCATCGGTGCCATTATATGCTTGTTTTGATCATCACTCTGACTAGACAGTCATTTTTGGAAATACAAAATAAGTTAGTGTGGAACTAGATTTTCATTGATAAAACTTTCTTCATTGTATAGGACATTCATGCTAAGTATGTATTATTAAGGTGATGACATTAATAATGGAATTCAATTTTAGGAAAACTTTATTCATTGTATGTGACATTCATGCTATGTATTATTTTGTAATCCTTATAGATAGTTTTCCTAGTTTTTTTTATACCCAAAATTGAATTTCAGATGTCTTAAGTATGCATTCCATCTAAATTAATGCCAATGAGTTTACTCAAATAACACTTCCTCCTTCAACAATAATGGGTGGAGGGTAAGCAACTGGCTTCAAAAACTCAGTGGGTGTGTATGTAACTTACTGATAAATAGAAAAAAGTGTCAACTAAATTGATGCTATTCTGAAAAGAATATGTTAGTCTAAGTTGTAGGATGATTGAACTATTCAAAAATTATAGGAAAAGTAGGGTCTGATATCAATTTTTCTTTCTTTTTGTTCTCTACAGTTGAGTAATTCATTTGAAGCTGATCTGCTGCATGGCGCAACAGAAAGAGGTCGAGCTTAGCTGATTGGACTTGGAATTTTGATTACTTATGAATTAAGTTCGCTTGTCAGCTGTTATTTTTTACTTTAGAAACTTATTAAAACTTTAACTTGATCCAGTGCAGATAAAAAAATTGCTGCTATGACTTCACTATTAATATTTACTGTGCAGTCTTGAGATTTAGGATCCCTGTGTTGCGGATTGGAATGAATGTGGTTGTCTCATACTATATTCCTACCTTTTACCTGGGATAGATCTTTGCTAGAATTTTGATTTTTAATTCACTTTCTTTGACTATAATTTTGAACCACCCTCCCAAGTTTTCCACTGATGACAAACTATATACTACTATTTCATGTTGGTTGTTTACTTGTTTGAATATGATTATTGGAACCAAATCTGAGTCCCAAAATTTTGGGTTAAATTTTCATAAAATGTATCTGGGTAATCAAGCACCTGTCGCTTGAGTGAAGTGTTGAACCCAGTTTGGTACACTCTGGGATTTAGTTTTCTCAGGTTACTCAAATAGGGTATTTAAAGCCCATATGCAAAGTGCAACTACCACCAAAATTTATCAGCACCACTTGGTGGTGATAAGGCCTGGCTCAGTTATATCTACACAAGTTCAGTTGTTCAGGTATTTCACTTTATGAAGCCTCCAAATTTCAATCAAAGAATTATCTTCTTTCTCTTTGGATGAGGACTAATTAAGTAGTGTCACTTTAGCATGATTGATTGGCCAGATTGCATTTCAAATGTATAAAGATGATCAAAATGAAAAGAGAAATAGAAGAAAAGATGTGATAAGGTATATGTAATTATTTTTGACCATTATAATTGTAAGAGACCATGACCAATATAATGTTTGAGTTTTAGAGTCTATATAAATTATACGGCTGTGGTTGCCAAAATCACAATCTGAATCGTAGGATTGTAAGATTTTACAATCTTATCTCACCAAAACGTTTAGGATTGCACTAGGATCATATGAGATCCTACTTATCCTACCTAAAACATCAGTTTTTTTTTTTTTTTCTTTTTCTTTATGTTGTGATGATATGACTTTTTATTTTCTGTTTTATATAATTATGTTAACCTAAGCAAATGTTTTCTAGTTTCTAGTTCACTTGTAATCAAAATGAAGGAATGCTTCATCATTTCTAAATGAAGAATTTATATTGGCTTTGCTACCTTTTAAGCTATAATGTTGTTAAATTTGTTTGATCATGTTCTAATATTACTAAAATTTTTTGCTTATATATAATTTTATTATTATGCTTGTATTTGTGTATTGATTGATTGATTTTTTTGAGCATGCTCTATAATTGTTGCTGAGTGGTATTACTTGAATAGTTGAGTGTGAAGTTGTATCTTGATCTCTTTTGCAGTTTTAATATACAAATATACAATGTTTACATAGATGATGAACTAGATGATGATGATTAGGACGGTGGTTATAAGAAACCTAGAATGAAAATAAATAAATGTTCACTTCACTTTAACATTCATCTTGCTTTTAGATTTCATATTAGTTAGCTAGTTTTCATTTTATAACTTATTTTGGATTTTAAACTTGGAACTTGGAAAATATTTTCATATGTGTTTATAAATATTTTGGTATTTGGTTGTTAATTAAACATTTATTGAATTTTTTAGATACATTGGGTCAAAACTTAAATATATTTATTTCGTTAGTATAGACGTAGTGATATATGATGCAAATATTTGTTTTTTTTTTTTATAGATAAAATCACAATTTACGTGATTATTCAACATATAAAGTCATTATCAATGTGTTTTTTCTTTTAAATATGAAAATATGTTAGATTTTACAATCCATGATTCCACCAACCTCTTACGATCTTATGTAGTATCTTGATTTTGACAATTTTGTATACGGCCACACTATTTTCTAAGTAGGTCAGGTGTTCAAATATTTCACATTATGAAGCCTCCAAATTTCAATAAAATTTTATCTTCTCTCTCTTTGGATGAGGACTAATTAAGTAGTGTCACTTAAGCATGATTGATTGGCCAGATTGCATTTCAAATGTATAAAGATGATCAAAATGAAAAGAGAAATAGAAGAAAAGATATGATAAGGTATATGTAATTATTTCTGACTATTATAATTGTAAGAGACCATGACCAATATAATGTCTGAGTTTTAGAGTCTATATACATTATACTGCCACTCTGTTTTCTATTTGTTTCTTCGGCATTCTGGTGGGGTTTTACGGTGCCTTGACCTATCAGAACAATAATCATAAGTCATGTACTTCCTCCTTATATTTTGATATGCTCTTTGCTCTCTAACGTTTAGACTCTGGTATTTCTTACTATTCCACCAGAGCTTTGAAGAATGACAATTCTTATTGCCTCCGGTTTGCGGTGTGCAGCCATGAATCTTGAAATCTTGAAATTTGGCCTTGAAGGGTGCTTGACTCCAATCAGTTTTGATCCCATTAGATGCCCAACTTTCTGGATTCCATAGGCTTCCTATTACTCGCATTGGCTTTGATGGGTAACTCACCCCAATTTTTGCATTGTTTTTAAACACTCTGATAGGAATGTCATCCACATAAAACCTGAGAAGCCATATATGTCATAATGACATGATATCAGAATAATTATTGTCAGCCAATGTTAGGACACCATTTTTTCACAATTTTTTTTCATTATTGTTAACATGGTCTGTTGTGATTGGAATAATATCACTTTCATCTAATTTCACCATTAACACCATGTTTATTATGTACCAAACAAAACAGACCATGTGTTAATAATTATGAAAAAAGTTGTGTTTAATGTTGTATTGACTTCTTGAATGTTGTTTGGGCATGACATACTTGCAAGTTGCAAACCACAGAGGGAGAGAGAATTCAAACATACACTACTCGAAATTGATTCCAAAGAATTTTGTAAGAATGGAAGCGTTTTGTGGGATCAAACCAAAGTTTAATCTTTTGCTCTCTACCCCCTTGACCATTGACAAACACATTGGTTTGTAATGTATAAGGTGGTCCATTACTACCCAAGAACTCAAAGTCGAGCTCGTCGTGCTTGTCGTTAACTGCTGAACGTGGTGAAGATAGCTGCAGTAATCACCACGTTATTAGTTTTCAACCTTATTTTCCTATCAAAAGCAAGACAATGCCAACCATTGAGGATCAAGGAAAGTAATACAAGATGATTAATGAGAGAAGCAGTATATAAAATCTCACATAGAAAGCTGTAACAATTCCAATCGAGTTCTTTTCTGGTAGTTTAATCCTCATATGAAAGAGTCCAGATTTGTAGTGATTGTAGGACTCAAATCCAGACCCTAAGATATTAAATGCACAAGAAAAACATTAGATGCCATTTTCTAGCTCTTACATGCAAACACAAGTGACACAACAAATACATACGCACGCATACATAATTACATATATACAAACATACATGCAATACTTTTTTTAAATAATAAAGGAGATTTCTTTTTTTGCAAGATTTGATCTGTTTTCTATAACTTATATGCAATATATTTTTTTTTCTTTCCATGTTTTTCATGGTGGGATTATAGTTTGCTTCATCAATTTGAAACTGCACCTTTTTTTTTTTTTTTAAAGTGTTGTTTTTTCAATTTTTTTTTTTTTTTTTTTTTCGGATGTTTTAAAAATTAAAATGGGAAGGAGATGACATGTAAAACACCATACAAATTACAATTATATCTCTCTTTTGTTTAATTTAAAGAAATAGACATAAAAATACATCTTAAGAGCAAAATTGATAATTTAATGTTTATTTTATATATAAAAATTGGAACTTGTTTCCCTATATATTATCACATTTTAGAGGAATTAATAGTGTTTTTGGAAGTTTGAGAGGAGAGGGGATAGACGGTATGAGGGGAAAGGAGGGGAGATGGGAAGGAAATGGTATCTCCTCCCATTATTCGGATGTTATTATAAAATTAAGTATGGGGAAGGGAATAAAAATTCTTCCGTTTTTTGGATGTTTTAAAAGATTAGAATGAGAAGGCGATGAAATAATCAGACATTGTATAAATTGATAATTACCTTTCTTTTGTTTAATTTAAAGAAATAGAGATAAATTGACATCATAGAGGTAAAGTTGACAGTTTAATTTTTTTATTATTTTTTAATATAGGTGGATTCCTTTCCCTCCAAATTGGGGGAATTTGGAGGGGAATATAAAATGAGGGATTTAGAGGGGTGTCTTACAATTTAAATCCCCTCAAACCCTTTTCATCTCCCATTAAAAACATCAAAGAAAAGTGAATTCAATCATCCCTTATCATTTTCCTCTACTCTCCTTTCTATTCAAACACACAATAAAATTAAGCAATTTGGGGGGATATTTTAACCCTCCAAAATCCAAATATCATGCCATCCTTTCCAAAAAAAAAAAAAAATCCAAACACCATGAGTTAAAGCCTCTCTCATGGAATCCTTCCTCCTCTCAAAAGCAGCGTGGGTTTTACTTATAGGTCCGGCTCCTATGAGAGGAGGTAGTATCTTACATATCATATATTTCATAATCTCTCTCTCTGTATGCATGTGTCTCACATATAAATGAAGTAATATATTATGAAAGAGATGTTATGTTTAGGGTAAATTTAGTTTAACTTTTTTGAAATTGAGCTTTTTGAAAAAACAGAAAAAGAAAAAAAATTATATTTTGTTATTGCTATCATTTTGTCCAACACGAAAACCCAAAAAAAAAAAAAAATCCAAAACTAAATGGGTGTTTGGTTAGTGTTTTCAAACAACAATATTCAGTTTTTAAATAATATCTCACGTATTTTAATGCATTTTTTCACCTACACATATTTTCACAAATATTTTTAAACAATAATTTTCAGTTTTTAAACACATGTACCAAACGGGCCCTAAAGATCAGGATTTATAAATTTTACTAAAGAATCATGTTAATGAGTGCTCTTAGGGCATTCATTAACAATCAATTTTAGGAAAGTTTTGATATCACTTTTATGGGAAATGAAAAAAACTGTCAAAATATTAATTACTTTTTTTCCATTACCCATAAAAATTTTCTTTAAATGAATTATTAACCAGTACTCTTAGGATGCTCGTTAGCATTTTCCTTTACTAAAAAGTAAATCACATTTTGAACATATATTTTTGTGTAAAACGTGGTAACTGAAAACTGAAAACTAAAAACATTATAACAAAATAATTTTTAAATATATAAATAGTGTTATGAAATCAATTTTTAATGAAAGCTTTACTAAAAAAAAAGATTTATAAACCTTGTTAATAATACACAAGAGCCACTAAAACTGTGAAACGTACTTCTAAAAAAAAAAGAAACGCAGCGTTGTATCCAAACTGATTTTTTTATTATTATTATTTTTTTTCCATTGAAGAGAGTGGGAAGAACTCCTCCAGGAGGCGTAATAATTTTCCTCTCCATCCGCTCTTCGTCGTCCTGTCTCTTCTCCCTGACCCAAAAACACACTATAAAAAGGGGTGTGGGTAGCACCAAAAGCGGCTTCCTTTACACGCTAATCATTGATTGAACTTTTACTTAGCGGTCTATGCATCTTTATTCAACTGTGCTGATTTGCCTTTTGATTTGATTTGTTTGGGTTGGTCATATCAAACATTAAAGATCACTGTCTTGTTTAAAAAAGTAGGTCGTAGAAGTAAGGGTAAAGGGGTGAACGGCTGTGTGACTGTGTCATGACTCATGACAGGAATGCGAACGAAATGGAACTTAAAGCATCCACGTTAGTATGTGTAAATATTTTTATTTTTTATTTTGTACATTTAAAATTTTTTATTTTATTTTATTTATTTATTTTTATAAAATATTTACATTAGTTTATCTATTATATATATTTATTTAAATAAAATATTCATTTTTTAACACAATGAATGGTAACCGTGAGAGGAGAGAGAAAGGAAAAGAGAGTAAGATGAAGAGAGGAGAGAGGAAAAAAGAATAAAAAAATTATTTACACAGTAAACAGTAAACGTATATATATACACACTTACTGTTCATTTGCAAGACCATTGTGCATATTTAAACATTCTTACAAAAACTGATGTGAGGGGTTTTTAGATTAAAATGCGTAAAATTAAGTATTTTTTTTATATTTTAGAAGAATATCTATGAGCTGGTGTGGTTGCTCTTAGGCCTATGACTTTCCCAGCATATTTTTGGATAATGAAACTTATAGAAACTAGATTCGCTGCCTCAAAAAAAAGGAAAGAAAAAAAAATTCACCAAGCCTATATTTTTAAAATATAATTTTTACTACAAAATAAATCATTTTTAATTATCAATATATTATAAATAATAATTTGATATCTTATGAATTTCTTTATAAACTTATGCAACTTAATCTAAAGCCTATATAAGTACACATATCTCTCTCTCTCTCTCTCTCTCTTGAACTTTACACTTCCAAGCTTAGTCTTAATAGGGCTGTAAATGAATCAAATCGTTCATAAACAACTCAGACTTAGCTCGATAAAAAACTTGTTCATGTTTGTTTGTTTATAAATAAGCAAAAACTTGAGCCTTAGTTTTAGGCTTGTTTAGTAAACAAGCTGAGCACAAGAAAAGATATTTGTTCATGAATAAGCTTGATACAAAAGAAGCTAAGTATAAACTCATTTATAGGCTTGATATTTGCTTTCAAAATAAACACATTACATATATCTTAATAATAACATGTTTCATATTGGACCATCCTTTACCTTAATTTTTTACTTCCCTCTAAATTGATCAAGCACCACTTTAGATTTTAGTTACTTTTTAAAAAAGAAATTTATAAGTGGGCCACAAGTCTTTTTCTAGTTCTTTTCCATCTAATTTGGATGTAAAAATTATATTTTAAACAATTGATGAAACTATAGACAATGAATGATGAATGGATGGATTTAAGTTTGTAAAGTTGTAATTTGAACAATGGCTAATCATAGGTTGGACTAGAAGCACGATAAAATGAGTATGCTATTTTGTTTTTTTTTTTTGTTTATTACTTGATTTTGGAAGATTTGAGCATGTGATAGTATAATTTTGTTGGATCTCAAGCTCAAAAGCTTGATCTGAGCTCGAGTTTGAGCTTGATATTAAGTTTGAACTTGACTTGACTAATGAATCAAGCCAAGCCAAGTTAAGTTCAAGTATTTTTTGCTTTCCCATAAGCTTAAACTCAAATAATATTTTAGGCTTGTCTCAAACTCAAGCCAAACTTAGCTTTTGAATTTTATTGACAAATCAAGTTTGAACATGCAGTACTACTCGACAAAGTTCGACTCATTCATAACCCTCTAAACACGTTAATTTATTTGTACTTGACTCACTTAATAATCAAACCTAAATTTAAGATTGAGCTTGATTTGCATGTTTGATAAATAAAAGAAATAGCTTTAATAAAAATTTATTTATAAAATACTCGATCAATTCATTTAAAGCTCTAGACTCAAGAGTCAAGATCCTAATTAATGAACAAATTCAATAGTTTTTTTTTTTAAAGGAACAAATTCAATAGTTGAAGTTTAAAATAAGAAAAAGCCAATAAATTGAAATGGTGGCTACAGTTTGAACCTTGATGTGACACAAATTAATTAGTCACTCAGCTGGTATCTGACTGGCTTTCAGAAAAAAATAAAACGATGGACACTACTGGCGGTAGTAAAGATTCAACTAACACTTATTTCTTTTTTGGATAAAACTATTTTTTTTTTTTTGGATGAACAAGAGAAGGGTGAGGGCGATTATACGTGGCTTATCCTAGATCGTGACTTAATAGGGGTATCTTTTACTAGAAAATGTTGAATTGAGGTATAACTAATATGATCGAGATGTCACAGGCCTCACCTTAACACCTTAAAAGAGCTAGAGTGTAGGGCACAATACATGCCATAAATACCCTTCACATGGTATCCGCCACGACTTAAACATGGGACCATGAGTATGCACGCAGGATCCCACACCGCAGGGCCACCCCTCCTGGGGCAGTTAAAACTATTCAAATAAAAAAGTGGTCGTTTATTTATTTTTATTTATAATTTTTTATTCTAAGTTCTCGATCGTTTTCCTTTTTTTTTTTTTTTTTTTTTGTGGATCTATAAGAAGAATACAGTCCCAATCTTCCTCACTTTTTCCTAGTTTCATTGGAATGCCCCATCAAGTGTGGCTTGGTATATATTCCAATAATTCAATAATGACTTCTACGTACGGTCCTAATTGCAGTTTTGTCTGGCTTTCTTTTGGCGAATCAGTGCAAGTGCAATCTCCATAAGAAAGCATATATGAAAAATTGAAAGTGCATGTACTCTAATTACGCAACTTTTTTTTTACCCTCTCTTCTTTTTGATGTAGTTTTCATACTCAATTTGGAATTTTGAATGCAGTAGTAGCATATGATCATGGCATACAAATTAACGCAATAAAATGAATAATTGATAAGGCATATTCATCTTAAATTTGAGGTAAGGTAAAAGCAATGGCCTCTACAAAATCACATCTAATTCTTCATAGGAGCAAGCCAAATATTACATACACTTGGCCATGTTGCCAACCGATGATTCTGAAAGATTTATCATCATCACAGGGAAAAAAAAAAAAAAAAAAAAAGCTTCTAAGTGGCACGATAAGTACATATTTGGAGCCTTTTTCTACCTTTTAACTTGTAACGTCGCTGTCTCAACGAAAGCATATGCTTCATATATGAACATGTGTCGAGTGATTATTGTAAAATAGACCCTCCATTACCTCAATATAATCGACCTGTAACATGTTATTTCGTACACGTGCTATGTCCTTATGTTACGGTCAATATTAGCTTGAGGATTGCGGAGAAGGTGAAGAAAGAAAATCTGCGCAGAAATCCAATCATATCCCATATTAGGGTTTTATTGGTAAGTGGTGACAATAAAAAAGCTTAAAGGTCCTTTCTCATCGGAGATAAGCAAAGATACGTTGAACCCCTTTTCTATTTTTTATTTTCCTTACAAAGATAACTTGAACTTTCAAAAGAGATTAGTTTTTATATGATTGTTATAGTATTGCTGGGCATAAGGAGTTTAAAGAGAGAGAGACCAATGCTGGTTTGCTAAGTGTCATGACAACGTTGTGTTTTAGTAATTGTGGCTTTCAGTCATTGGCCTTTGGAGATTCGACAAAAATCATTTCCACAACCTAACCCAATATGCCTGTATGATAGGGCTTAATTAAAAAAATAGACTAGCTAGGTCATGAAACTCCTTAAGGGAGGCATGGCCACGTCAGACCTGCAGAAATTCTAACAGAGAGAGAGGAAGCAAACCAATCCGTTTACCAAAAGAAAGAAAACATTGGAAAGTCTAGAAGAAAGTGCGTACTTTTGTTTATTTATCAGGAAAATAAAAAGTGTGTGCACTTTTATTATCCTAGCTTATGTGAAGCTTGACTGCATCGAAAGTTCTTCCCTAATCTTTGAACTCAGATTTATCTAACTAGTACAATTCAAGTTTGTGTGAGCGTGCATTTGTTTATTAGCACCTTTGACTGTTATTTTGTTGAATCTCTTATAACTTAGTATATCCAGTCTTTTGTTGATGTGGTTAGGACCTTTTTCTCATGTCTTCAAACAACTTATGAGACATTAACATATCATAATATTTTTGCATTCTAACTTAAATCGATTTGCATTATCATGTTAAAGATATTATACTCCGAAAGGTCCAAACCTATTATAGGCACATGTAATTGTAAAACAAGCACACTAACCTTAGGATTAGTCTAAGATTGTCTTAGAGTTCTAAATGAACCCTACATTAGATTAATTCATTATAAACACAATTTCAATAGTTAAGATATAGTGTCTAGGATTTTCTTAAACTGTTAAGCTGAACCATGTAAGATTCTTACTTCCACTTTTCTCTTTTCTCTCTTTCAATCCCTCAATCATTTAACAACTTTAATATACTATCAATTATCAATGCCAGATACTCCAAAGTCCAAAAACCCACACGTCACAACCAAATATTTAGCAAGCCATTGTTATTCACTTAATGCAAAAAAAAAAAAAAAAAAAACAATACTACTAGTAGTTTTAGTACACAACCTCTTTTTTCTTTTTTTTCAATTTAATTTTCAAAAAAGAAGAGCTCGTGCTGTGCTCTGCTTTTGGTTTTGGTTTTTCTTTTCTGGGTTTTGGGTTTTTTTTTTCAATGGCTTACAGGATCAGAGGGTTAGGATCCTGTGGTTTGGTTAATAGGATGGTACTTTGGGTACGATAATTAGTTTAGTTCATGTAATGGGTTGGGATTTGACTTCTTTTTGGGGGGTTTTGGGTCAATGGAATGGACGGTGGTGATGACGAGGATGTTAGTTACTGTCTTTGTCCGTCTGTCGGTGGCTTTGATAGAGAGTGAGTGAAAGCATGATTCATTCATATGAAACAGCCAATGACAATTGGCTTATTGGCTCCGTTGAGAAGTTGAGGTTTGTGTTTGTTACATATTAATGTTTTTGCTTTCCGGGACTTATCTAGTTTGAGATAATTATGCTCTAAACATAGGTTAATCCAGGAGGGTATATTCTGTTCTGTGTTGGGCCTACAGGCCCACTTGTTTGGGCCCATATTGGAGAAGTAGAAATAGAAGAAATTTTGGTTTGTATAACAGGCTCTGAGTCTCTGACCCAAAAAAAAAAAAGGAAAAATGGTTTGTTTGATGGGTTTAGTGTGGATAAACTTTGGAGAAAAAAAATGAGTCTTTGCTGTTCTTTTCATTGTTTTTGGATTGCCATAGAACCTGCTGAAGCTCCCCAATGGCTTGTATCTATCCATACGGCTTAAAATGCTGAAGCCCATTGGTGTTTAGATTAGCCTGGTTGTTGTGATTGTGGTTTAGGTTAAGCCTCTCACAAAGTTTTACAGATTGGCACATGAAAACTTCGTTAAGAAGGAGAAAGTACATAGTTTTTCTGAGAGAGTAATACTTAGGGAGTGTTTGGTAGAGTAATTTGAAAATTATTGTTTATAATTTTTTAAAATAGTGTGAGTAAAAAAGTGTGTTAAAATGCATAAAATGCTGTTTTAAAACTAAAAAATGTTATTTGAAAAAACAAACCACAAGCCCTTAGTATCTGCACTCCAAAGTAATACAATAATTTTCTCAATTCACCCACTAAAAATGAGTTCTTATATTATGGCTGCTGATTGTCAAGAGGAAGCAAAGATAATTTCTATTAGAAACTTACTCAATCAAGTACCGTAAACATAACTCACGGAGGCCACAAGAGCCCATAAAGTTTGTAATATTATTTAGATAGGGGCCGCGCGAACGCAGGCCCCCACTACCACAAATTATGACGTAGGCTCTGCCACTTGGGCAGACCTTAGGCTAGCACCCCTCCTAAGTGCAATGGAGGTCACTAGCCTAGGCCATGGGCCTTTTTGATCACCCATTGACCCCGTCCAGGTAAGTATGTTGCTCGTTCCCATTAGTCCTCTTTTTATAGTACCTCCTCTCCCCTTTTCTTCTTACGCATTTCCGATGTGGGATTACCGCTTTACGAGTACAAAACCCACACGCTTTGTCTCACAGCTTAACAAGACCACACGACACTCACGCACTCACTCGCTTTACTTCCACTCCAATTAACACTGTTAACATCGTGCTGTGCCACTAGGAAGAATGATAATATTCATTGAAAAAGCAAAAGCGTATTTGATAGCCTTGTCATGGAGCAAATCATGAATACCTATGCACCCACCAAATGAATTTACTGTGTTTTTAACTTTTTTCCCTTGCAACCATTGCAGAAGCCATGGACATAAGATGGGGCTGAAATATTCAGTATGAAGAAATTAAATTGAGGGTGCGATACAGCTCTTTGAGTTTTCAATCCATTTCCAAATTACAAGTCTTCTGGTTGGGAGGTAATTCAGGAGTACTAAATAATTTTCCCTTGAGCAATGGGTTAAGAAACCAAACTTTGTTCTTTATATTCTAGGCTATTTAAGGCTAGCTTGGTAAGAATTTGATTTCCCTCCTGGTTTTGGAGAGTGGATCCTCATCATTGTCATCAACCTCCAATCATAAACCTTAGAAATAATTCTTTTAGATTGTAAGGTATGAACTCTTAATCACAGTTCACAATTTTTTTAGCAATTACTGTCCTTTTTACCTACTAACATAAGACGTCATCTTTGTTAAAATACTACGATTTTTTTTTTTTTTGGGTCCATAAAATCTATCAAAACTTAGTTAAATTGGTCTACTTGAGGATTATTTATAGCTAAGAGCATTAGCGTCTGGGTATTCAAAAAAAAAAAAAAAACTATTTTAACATAAAAAACTACTTTATCTATTTTAATACATTATTATTTTATAATTCACACAGCATTCAATTTCTTATTTTTCACATAAAATCAACACTATTTATTCATTTATTCATTTTTCTCTCGTTCTCTTTGACATGATATCACTCGATTTGCCACATCAAACCCATAAGCTCCACCAATCCATGAGACCCACATTTATCCGCCACTTCACTTCATGCATCATTGCACAGCCATCGATGATGACAGCGGCAAAAATGGAGACTTGTTAGCTCAGTCATAGAGGTTTGATGAGAGAGAGAGAGAGAGAGTCATATAGAGAGAGAGGGAGAAACAAGGTGAGAGAGACTGTGAGGGAAGAGAGAGTTAGGAGAGAGTCGAGAGGAATTAAAGCTAATAAAAAAAGAGAGTAAAACTTGCTATAGTAAGTTGTAGAATAATAAGGAGGTTACTATAGCAAGTGTTTAAATTTTTTAAGAATAGACAGTCAAATGTTGCTTGTTTTTTATTGTTGTGGGGGCAAAATAACATTTTGGATGCCCATGCTATAATAGCTGACTGTGAATGTTGTTTCCCTATCATGTCTCAATGCACACTTGTCCAATTGTCTTTCTTCGGCCTCTTTGTTTAGATCCTTAGTCATCTTTGTCCAAGTTCTGACTTCTAAGCCATGACAATTTTTGTAGATGATGCCTTCAATCTTCCTGTTTGATTGGAATGAAGATGACACATTTGTTATTGGTTTTAATTTGGGCTTACCACGTAAACCATCAATAGCCGTTAGTATCAATTTTCTCCACAATTTTGAAAGAATATAGTGGAATTTTTTCCACAATTTGAGCAAGTTAGATAATGATGAGAAATAAAATTGATATATATATATATATAGTGTGTTTATGTAAAAGTTATGAATAATGATATGTCTATAATATTTTCACAATAAATTTTAAATAGTAAGTTGTTATTAGTTCTAATTTGAGTTTAACACTGATATCATTATTGGGAAATGTTAATGAGTGCCGTTAGGACATTGGTTAAGAATCTATTTTAAGAAAGTTTTGATATCATTTTTATGGGAAATGAAAAAAGTTGTCAAAACATTAATTGCTTTTTTTTTTTTTTTTTTTTATAAAAACTCTCTTTAATTGGATTGTTAACCAATGTCCTACGATACTCGTTAATATGACCCTTATTTTACCCATCAATAACAGTTTGTCCTCTAAGTTTTGTCATGAAAATGTGACGTAGCATTTCTCAAAAGTTATTTGGTCTATATTGACAAGTTGCGAAATAAGTTACACTATTAATAGGGTTGTAAGACATTAACTCTTAATTAATATCTAATTCCTATTGACAACGACAACAAAATCAAGTGATCCCCTTTTCCAAGGGAAGGGGGGAATATTTTTTTTTTTTTTTTTTATTGTCGTGTCAAACTCAAATACTGGACTACCAAAATATGAGAAAAGTCCAAGAATTAAATACATCAAACATTAATTAGGTGTATATGTGGCAAATTTCTATTTGTGGAGGATGGAGTAGAGCAGAAAAAGTTGGGTAGAAGGTTTAGACTCAACTCTCATGCAGAAAAAGAGAAATAATATGTCTACAATATTTTTTGCAACATTTAGATTTCTCATGCAAAGAAACCTCTTATATATACACCCTCTTATAATCTTGTCACACTATATAACCACAATAAAATTTTAGTCCCAAATTTTTAAATTTTGAAGTCTAAATCTATCACTTTAGTTTCATGTTATAACCAACTAGTTGCTAACCCATGTGATGCACGGGAAATCTATTGAATATGAGATTTTAAAAACTTTTCATTAAACTCCCCACCACAAAGATATAAATTTACTAGAACACAAACTTTTAGTATAAAAACAAAGATAATGATATTTAATAGATTGGGTAATAACATAGGCTTTTAGAAGAAAACAATTTGATTTAAAAAGTCATAAATTTTAGTACAAGTAAGAGCAACTACAATTGTTAAGGACAGATTAAAGGTCCTGTAAGAAATATTTTTTCCAATATTTGGGCCCAATGGTAGAGTTCAAAGAAGGTGACCTGTTACACAAAATTCTTCTCATTATAATCAACATTCTAAAGTGAATATTCAATCCAAAAATGTGTAACCAATGTTATATATTGAAGTGTTGTACAGGGCAAAGAATAGAACAAACATATTCTTATGACCATGCCCATATAGCTTATAAGTTCTAACTATTATGCTAAGGAAGCAAACAATATTTATAATCGAAAAAGTATCATAATCCAGCATACTAATTTAAAAGTTACAATTTCAAACACAGTCTCACTATGAAAATTCCACCAACATTCAAATATCACTTAGTTTAAGTAAACCTATAAAAGTAATAAAACTAACATTTGGAATAGAGGGTTAAAGCGTATCTTCTAAATCTAGAACATTTTTTCCTTTATTATTCACACTTTAAAACAATAATAGCAAATTTCAAAACCAAATATAAATATATTAACATATAATACGGAACACTCTATGGTAACTTCTATTATACTAATTTTAATTGAATTATGTTTCTATTTTAGTTGAATTTGGTTTCTATTCTATGTGGTAACTTCTGTCTTCTAATTTTAATTGAATTAGGTTTCCATTTGACCTATAGTTTCTTCTTCTAAGTCTAATTGAACTTCTCTCCTAATTGAACTAGGTTTCCATGTAATTAGCACGCTTATAAAATAGTTTTGCATTTTTTTAATCTTATCCTTTCTACTTAAGAATAAAAAAATGACTTTATGAAATAAAGTCACTAGCTTTTTAATTCATCAATAGAAATTTTTTTGAAAGGTTTGGATTGAAAGTTGCTTCTATAACTTTGAATCTAAACCCTTGAATAAAAAAAATTGAAAAAATAAAAATAAAAATGTCAAAATTGTTGTGAGAGAATTTCACTCTACAATAACCTAGTGGTATATTGCACGGGATCTCCATGCATGAACGGGTGATGTTTAAGGATGTAAAAACCAATTAACTAAATTGTTTGGTGAATATATACATTACAATCTATAATATAAGCCAAGAAATAGCAAACGAAAAGGAAACATGGAATATGAAGGAAATATACTCACACAGACTATTAAAGGAAAAACAAACACAAACACAAACCATTAAAGGAAAAACATACGCAAACTACTATTAAAGAAAGAATACAAAAACTAAAAAGAGAAAGCTATGAATAGAAATTTTCATACCTTGAGGTTGAGAAAGAAGTGTTTGTAATAAAAGTATAGATTGCGGCAACACATATAGGTTTATACATACATAGGAGAGTAAGTTGGCACATCCTTTATTGTAATAAAAGAAAGAAGTGTTATGAATTGTTTTGGGGTTAATATATATATATATATATCAACAAATTTTCCAAAACATAATAAGTAATTAATTACCAAAGTAACCACAAATAAGCAAATAATAGGGTGATTACTCCTTTTAAAAAATGTTATCTATATACTATTAATTGGGTGCTTTTTTTAACAATGTGTGTATGTGTGTTTTTTTTTTAAAAAAAAACAAGTGGTAATCCTATTTTCAACTGTCAGCTAATGTTAGATTTTTGACTAAAGGACACCATTTGCCAGAACAGAAAAACGTGTCACTATTTGCTTGGGTGCCCATTTAATATTTCACTTAGCCCCACCAAACCCCACTTTTTTTACCCGAATAGAGTCCCTAGTTTTCAAGTTCTCTATCTGTGTGTTTTGTACTTCTATGCCACCCATTCTCTTTCTGCTGCAAATATGTGAACATTGCGAAAGTCAAAGTTTCATGAGTAATCCACCTCAGGCTCAAAGAATTATCAAAGGTCACTTTTTCACTATATATGTTCATTGTTGTGGATTTTTCGGATATATATATTTTTTTTGAGAAAGATTTTTCGGTTATATTTGATGCTGTGGGTTAGAATAGAATCAGTGAAACTCAACACTGTTGCATGTAATGGTGAAAAATACGGTTAGATTGAAGAGGAAAAAAAAAGGGTTATTTATCGTGCTTTCTACTGCTCAGGCTGCAATTATTTTCTTGAAGATTTGGAGAGTAAGAAATAGAGGATAAAAAAGGGTTCTCTTTTATATATGTCTGATTTGTCTCTCCGCACACCACAGGTATTGCTCACTCTAAATTTCTCTTCAATTTTATTAATTTTGTCATATGACTTTTACACGTTTGATGAAATGCTTTGTATTTTTATAAAATATACTAAAAAAAGACAATTGATTTATGGGATTCATGGAATCTTCCATCTTGGACCATAAAATTTATCAGATTCCTATTATACCCATAAAAGATACAAAAATCTCATGGGCATTTTAGGCAAAAATCGCAACAGCTCTTTATTTATAAAAACCCTACAACTGCCGCCTCCTCTTATTCTCAGCGCCACTTCCTCTCTTTTTTTTTTTTTTCCTTTTGCTGCATCGCACCACTCTGCTCTCAAACGAAAGTCTCTTGAGTTTTTCCAAACAGTCGGAAATGGCGGCTGCCACCACCTCCACCACCGCCACAGCCACCACCGCCACCAATTTCCCTAATTGTAAGCTTTATTCTTCTTCTTCTTTGTCATCCAAATCTCTCATTTCCGGATTCACTCTCCCGTTTTCCCACATTCCCCACAAACCAATTCGCACTCTCCACATCTCCAACTCCCTCCCTCGCCCAAAATCAACCGCCACAACAACGAACCCAGCTGCCCCAGCCGCCGCAACTCCTCAAATACCCAAACTGCCCTCCAAGCAGCAGCCTTTCGTTTCCAGATTTGCTCCTGACGAGCCTCGCAAGGGCGCCGACGTCCTCGTCGAGGCCCTCGAGCGCCAAGGCGTGAGGGACGTCTTCGCCTACCCCGGCGGCGCGTCGATGGAGATCCACCAGGCCCTCACGCGCTCCAGTTCAATCCGCAACGTCCTCCCTCGCCACGAGCAAGGCGGCGTCTTCGCCGCCGAGGGCTACGCGCGCTCCTCCGGCCTCCCTGGCGTCTGCATAGCCACCTCCGGCCCCGGCGCCACCAACCTCGTGAGCGGCCTCGCCGACGCGCTCCTTGACAGCGTCCCCATTGTCGCGATTACCGGCCAGGTCCCTCGCCGAATGATTGGCACAGACGCATTTCAAGAAACTCCCATCGTGGAGGTCACGCGCTCCATAACCAAGCACAATTATCTCGTGCTCGATGTGGAGGACATTCCTCGGATCGTCGAAGAAGCATTCTACTTGGCCACTTCGGGTCGACCCGGCCCGGTTCTTATCGATGTTCCGAAAGATATTCAGCAGCAGCTTGTCGTGCCCGATTGGGACCAACCCATTGGATTAGCAGGCTATAATTCTCGGTTACCAAAGCCTCCGAGCCAAGCCCAGTTGGAACAAATCATAAGGTTGATCTCCGAGTCGAAAAAACCAGTCTTGTATGCCGGTGGTGGGTGTTTGAATTCGAGCCCCGAGTTAACCCGGTTTGTTGAGTTGACTGGGATCCCAGTTGCGAGTACTTTGATGGGTCTCGGCGCGTTTCCTTTATCAGACGACTTGTCTCTTCAAATGCTTGGAATGCACGGTACGGTTTATGCGAATTACGCTGTGGATAAGTCTGATTTGTTGCTTGCTTTTGGGGTCAGGTTTGATGACCGTGTTACTGGAAAGATTGAGGCTTTTGCGAGTCGGGCGAAGATTGTTCATATTGATATTGATTCGGCTGAGATTGGGAAGAATAAGCAGCCTCATGTTTCGGTGTGTGCTGATGTGAAATTGGCATTGGAAGGGATGAATAAGTTGTTAGAAGCGAAATCCAGTAAGGTTAAGATTGATTTCTCAGCTTGGAGGGATGAGTTGAAGGCAGTAAAGGAGAAGAACCCTTTGGGTTTCAAGACTTTTGATGAGTTGATTCCGCCACAGTATGCCATTCAAGTGCTCGACGAATTGACTGATGGAAATGCAATTATAAGTACTGGTGTTGGGCAGCATCAAATGTGGGCTGCTCAGTTTTATAAGTATAAGAGGCCACGCCAGTGGTTGACTTCCGGGGGTTTAGGCGCGATGGGGTTTGGATTGCCTGCTGCTGTTGGAGCTGCCGTGGCGAATCCTGATGCAGTTGTTGTGGACATTGATGGTGATGGGAGTTTTATGATGAATGTGCAGGAGTTGGCAACGATTCGGGTGGAGAATCTTCCTGTGAAGATCATGTTGTTGAATAATCAGCATTTGGGTATGGTGGTGCAGTGGGAGGACAGGTTTTATAAGGCTAATAGGGCTCATACTTATCTTGGTGACCCTTCTAAAGAGAGTGAGATTTACCCTAATATGTTGAAGTTTGCTGAGGCTTGTGATATACCTGCAGCTCGTGTGACAAGGAAGGAAGATGTAAGAGGTGCAATTCAGAAGATGTTGGATACTCCTGGCCCGTACCTGTTAGATGTGATTGTACCACATCAAGAACATGTGCTTCCTATGATTCCAAGTGGTGGGGCATTCAAAGATATGATCACCGATGGTGATGGAAGAACTGCTTACTGATTTGGTGGGGGCGGAGACATTTGCATTTTATGCTTTTGTATTTATGTGTTGTTTTAGCTTACTTAGCTCAGGCTTGTGATACAGTTTGTGGCGAGTTTGTTAGTTGTTTTTTTTAAGTTAGAAACTATGTTGGTGTTTTGCTATGAGAAAGTTTAATATATAGTTCTTGAATTATTTGTTCGTTTACTGCTATCTTATAGTGCAGTGTTGTTATCTCTGTCCTGTTGAATCTAAATAAGATAAAGATTCACTTTCATAAGTAATATGATATTTAAATGATGATTTCGAACTCTGATAGTGGATTTTGAATAAAGGTCCATTTTTTGTCCATGATGTATTGTTGACATCATATTCATATATAGGTGATGACATTGTTGTGGTTCTAAATGTTTGTTTTGAGGTTACTTTGTTCGGGGAATTGGATGAGTTAGACAAGTCTAAGTTCGACTTGGCTTCCATGAGTTTTAGTGACAAGTTTGAAAGCCCTGTGGAGAAGAAGCTCCGTGAGACCGGAGAGTCGCTAAAGACTTGGACCCAAACCAGGTTTAGAGACTCTGGTAATCATTTTTCAAATTCAATTCTTTGTGATTTTATGTTTTAGACAGTAGTGTTGGGAAGTCAAACATGTTTTGCTTGTATGTTCATTTGTGGTGTGATTGTTGATGAAGACCATTTAGGTTCTCTATAATTTTTGCAATATAAAAGTATTAAAATGAACTAAATTCTCAAGTGGCTCCAAGGTATAGCACAATCAACAGAGGTCTCTAATTCGAGTCTTTTTCAGGCTAAACTCACTTGTCCAAAACACAAGTAGACTATGAAGTAAACAATTTTGTTGCTCTTTTTATCATAAAATGTAAACATTATTTTTGGATTGTTGAAGGCCAAACTACACTTTTGGTCCTCCAAAAATTAGGGAAATTGTAATTTCATTGCTTTACATGATTGTGTCAATTTTGTTGCTCAACTTTCAATCTCAACTCTCAAGTCAATTTTATCCTCAATCAAGTCTACTTCTAATGACAATCGAGAGTCAAAACTGACAGTCTGACACATTTAAATGTGTAGGGACCAAAATTGTGGTTTGGCCAATTAGGAAATCAGACTCAATCAAGTTTGCATAACTTCCTATCTTTGTACAGCATTATAAGCTTTGGATGTCTGATGTTTATTTTATTTGTAATTGATTACTTATTGTGATAGTGGATTAGGTTATAAAAGAGTAAAGTGTTCCTTTAGTCTTTGTGAGCTGGTGAAGGTATTTTTAATTTTTATACTTGTGGTTGGTGGAAGAAAGAGTAAAATTAATTGAGCTGCAGAAGTCAATTATATAAAATAGTTCGTAGGGTTTAAGGAAGATGCCAGAGTTTGAAGGACCATCTATTAATTTAAGACTAGTATTCTATATGCATCATTGAATAATTTGGGTTTTCTAATTGTGACCGTGTAATTCAATTCTTAGAAGAAGTAGCAAGCAGGAGGTGCTGAGCAGTGGCATGCTGGCTTAGAGTGAAATTGATTAGCAGAATAACTAAACAAGAGGATTTGGTGTAATGTCTTTACTCTTTATACCAATAAAGAGAGTATATTTTGTTCATTGAAATTTTGAGTGGGTCGATTTCTCTGAGGTTTCTGAGTTTTTTATTTTTTAAAGTAGATAGTGGAGGGAGGGGGGAGAGCAGGGAGTGGCATTCGAACCACAAATATGGGATATCATAAAGAATGCCATTACCATTGAACTATCACTTGAATCCTTATGTTTCTAGTTTTGAATGCATGAGGAGAATTACCTATTGTTATTAACGGATTTGTGTTAAACTTTTTTTTTAATAGACTAAGAGTTAATTAATTAGGCTGCTGCTGAAGTCAATAAAATATTCATATGGTTTTGAGGAAGATTCTAGAGTTTAATGCTAGTATGTAGTAGCTGATGACACCCGGTGAGCATGATTAATGCAATTTACCTATTACTGCTTTTGTCTCTTGGAATGTCTTTCTGTTGCATATAAGATAATTTTTCCCAAATGATGGAAAGACGCTTTAACTTTTAAAAAAATTCCACTATGGGTCAAGCCTTGTACCTTGCAAGGAAAGGAAAATATCAATCAGTCATACTTCAAAAAAAAAAAAAATCAACATGTAAATTTTGGCCGATCTTGACTAATTTGTTAAAGATCCATAGTCATAACTGACCCCAAAAAAATAGGGACTAGGGTTTTGTTGTTGTTTTTAAGCTTTGGCCGAAGGGGAGGGGGAAGGGAACTTCATAAATCAGTCATCCTCATTGTATATAGCTACATTTGTAAGATGTTTGAATCTTTGATAAATGTTGTCTCTGACTGCTCTG
The DNA here is from genome assembly GCF_002906115.3 of Quercus suber. NCBI lineage: Eukaryota > Viridiplantae > Streptophyta > Magnoliopsida > Fagales > Fagaceae > Quercus > Quercus suber. The sequence goes on from NW_027070076.1 coordinate 139,252, forward strand.
TTGTGCAATGTAATGATCTGAAATTCATTGAAGGCTGCTAGCTGAGGTGCAAGTTAAGTACACAACTAATAGACCACAGAAAATCAACTTAAACAAAGAATATAAAATGCAACAATATAAATAAGAATGTCCCAAATATTTCATCAGAAAACAAATTGCTATTGATTCAGGAAAAAAAAAAAATCTATATCCTAAAAAGCTGATATATTCTGCAAAAGATTGGCCTTAATACTTTTGCTATTTTCAGGAAAAAATTTCCTCATGTTTGTGTTTCAATGGGTAATACCGATTTGGACTTTGTCAATCCTAGTGGCCTCTGGGCTCATCAAGCTACCATTCAGCACCCCATTTCTTGATGACCTGCTTATGTGACCATGGCAGATCAAGTATAGGCTCCAATTAACTTGTTCCTTTTGGTCTAATGGTACTCAGTTTTATAAAGCCCATCCAGCTCACAGCATGGTATCAATTTGAGATTCTAGGCAGCAAGATCATTGATCCCAAATAGTACTTCAAAAAAAAGTGGGTGGATCAATTTGCTTGAAAATTGTACAGACATTGCACTATGAATTTGTATATGTAGGTCTTGTTTACCTACTCATGTGGTTGGGTAGCCTTACATGTGGATTCTGACATATTTGTGTGAGAGTTATGTATCTCTCATTTGATATTTAATTACAAGTCATGCACTTCCAAGCATCGTGCTCTTAGTAAGAAATCAGTAGCAGCATCTTGGGAATACATCTTCTATAATTGGTAATTGGCAAAATGTCTCAGTTGACATGCAAGAAAACTTTGTTATGAAATTGCTATTAAGATAAAGCAGTGATGAGACAACAGCTGCTGTAATATTTGATTGTTAGTGTTGTTATTATATGAAGTTAATGTGTCAATTTTTGCTAACCAGAGATACCTTACTCACATAAACAGTTTTTTTGTGGCACACTTTGTCTCTGCGGTTATACTTATCCACAGCACAGGGCCCAGATTAAGGTGCTCCTATAATTTTGGTGCCATATTTTGTTTTGAAAAAAAGAGAGCCCTTAGGCTCTATTTGAATTGAGGGGGGAGGGTGGGGGAGTGGAGGGAAGTAGAATAGAATTGGCTGAAAATACATAAAGCAGTTGCCTTATACACAAATATACATACCTTTTTTCCCTTTTGGTGCTTAGGCTCCTTGTATTTAGACGCATGAGCTTTTTAGCAGAAAACAAATCAAACTTGTATTTCTAGATGGCCAACAAAGTTCTGTTAACTCACAGCCCTTGATTCTTAAAGTTGTAGCTTTAGAAAATGAATCTCTGCACTTAAGAAATTGTAGCTTTAGAAAATGAAGCTCTGTCAATCTAAGGAAAGCTAACTCTGAAATGTCACTCAAAATTTTGGATTCACAATGGCTTAGGAACCAAGCAGCGTCATCACCAATTCCAGCTTTACACTACAGATTACCAGCTTTACACTATTTTTCCCTCCTTTTTGTTTTGGGCTTAGGCATGCCTTTGATTGTAGCATATTTGTCAATGGCCCAAATTAATGTTGGATTGAATCTAAGTACGTTGATCCAGTTTTCTTAGTGGGTTCTCTTGTGAGGTCCAATTTCAGAACTTACTTAGACCAATATAAGAGCAGTTTTTCCCTTATCTTTAAGTTCTTTCTTTTTGGGCCTTGGAAACGTGTCTTGTAAGTGCAGCGGTTTAATCAGTGGTCAGCTCAGGAGTTAAGTTGTTATAGAGGCATATAGCTTTACCGAGTTCATCGCTTCATCTCCTTCACCCTCTTAAAAAAAAAAAAAAAAAAAGAGTTTGGTTTGATGAATGGATTAGTCATGTATAACAAAGTCCTCTATGAGCCTGCATATTATTGGCTCAAATAAAATAAAATGTGTAGTCTTTAGGTATATTATGTTTATTTTTAGGTGTATTTTTGTGTTTATTTTGAGTTTTAAGAATAGACGCCTATATAAAATCAAAGGAAAATTTTTAAAATAAAAAAATTATATTTTTCCTTCTCACATACCAGGCCACATGCTAATAGATAGGAGTGTCCTTACATGCCCATGTCAGACACAGACATGTCGAGGATTTTGGGGTGTTTGTACTTAGATCTCCAGTGATATAAGAAATACATTCTCCTCCAATAATCCATAGTTCAATGGCTTGGAGTTTATGCTAGAACTGGTGTATAATATCAATTGCATTGTTAGTAAGATTTACTGTGTTAGAATCTGCATAAGCAATTAAATATTACAATCAACTGAAATTTTGTTTTATTTTGCGACAGTCAGCTTTCAGTACTGCATATTGCATATTCAATATTCAATGGATGCTTTTCTGAAATTTATTCAGATATGATATTTGAATCACTGTTCTGTTGAGATCATTATGGATGCAATATGGATGAAAGAACTATTAAGGGTTTGAAAGTTGCATGTGGCAGTCATCTTCAGACTTCAGTACTGTATCTTCGGTGCAATCATAAGTTGCGTCTTAGTTAAAAGAATCGGTGGCTATTTTTACGGATCATGATGAATTTTGATACAGAAAAGTCATTGCTATTTGTCCTAATCTATGAATAATGAAGGTCCTTAATTTCCATGAACATAAAGCAGTTACCATCTATGCATACCTTCTTGTCTTTTTGTGCTTAGGTTCCTTGCATTTGGACGCATGAGCTTTGTAGCAGCGAACAATTCAAACCTGCATTTTTAGATGGCCGACAAAGTTCTGTCAATTCCACTGCAAAAAACACAAAACAAATGTTAGAGATATATTAGGCCATACGCTTAAGCTCAATTTTATTTTGTGTGCAAGTCTAGCCTTCTACTTGTACTAAAAATCTAGAAGTCTATTAAACATAATTAGTGTATGGTTAGTTTAGAATTTAGCCTCCTATATATACCCATTTTGGGATCATTGTAATACAGATGTACTGCACTCTCATAAAATGAAGATGTAGCCCTCAAGAGTTTTCTAAGTGAACATAGGCCATAAAAAAAACACTCAATTTTAAAAAATAATTTATTAAGCTTTACTTGTGCTGTGGTGTGGATCTATCCAATAGAAACGAAGCCATTAGGGAGTGGAACACATCTGGTTTGATACTTGATTGAACCTTTTCTCTTAATAAGACTTTTAGAATCAAGGTCTTTAGTCAGGGATTAAATTGGGAGACTCACTGCAGATCATAGAAATTACAAGCTTTAGGAACGAAGCTCTGTACCATCTAAGGAAAGCCAACTCTGTAAGTGTCACTCAAAATCTGGTATTCAAAATGTATCACTTCCCATTTTTTGTTTTGGGCCTTGGCATGCCTTCGATTGTAGCATATATTTCAATGGCCCAAATTAACGTTGGATTGAATCTAAGTATGCTGATCTAGTTTTCTTAGTGGGTTCTATTGTGAGACCATATATCAGAACTTAATTAGACCATATAAGAGCAGTTTTCCCCCATCTTTAAGCCTTTTCTTTTTGGGCCTCAGGAGTAAAGTTCTGATATAGGACTATATAGCTTTGTGTTTTATTTTATTTTATTTTTTTTGGTTTTTGTTGTTGTTGTTGAGAAGAAGCTTGGTTGAGTTCATCTCCTTCACCTTCTGAAAAAAAAAGAAAAAAGAAAAGAAAAGAGAGAGAGTGTTTGGTATGATGAGTGGATTAGTCATGTAAAACAAAGTCCACTGTGAGCCTGCATATTATTAGCTCAAATAAAAATAAAATGTGTTAGTCTTGAATGCCTGGCATCCTCACTCCCCAACACAAAAAATCTTGAAAAATTAGAATACAACACCGTTAAGATATGATAAATAAATAAATAAATAATTGATATCTTTAGGTATGTTATGTTTATTTTTAGGTGTATTTTTGTGTTTATCTTAAGTTTTCAAAATAAACACCTATATAAAGTCAAAGGAATTTAAAAAAAATATATATATATATATATATATATATTTCCTTCTCACATACCAGGGCACATGCAAAAGATAGAACTTCTGGCATGTTCTGCTTGATGCAGCTGCACCGGTTGTTGGGAGGATATGTTGAATCTTGCACATCATCAGCCAGACTTTGTGTTGTGTAGTCTTGATAATACACATGCTAGTCCTTCAAGGATCACTTGCCTCTTGGTCAGGAAGAAAACCTTCGACAGTAAAACAGCTCCATCTCAGTCCAATGAGTGAGGAAAAAAAAGTACTTCACTACTATCAGGGCGTTAGTTCTGGCCAATGAATTAATAGTTTTTGATTGACAATGTGTTGTAGAATATGTTCAAATGATCTAGCAATAACAATACATTTTAGCTACTTGGACATTAAAATTTCCTCGGGTACAATCTGTAGATAAATAACCTTAATATGAGAGTGTATTACATATAGATAATGTTTAAGGATCATTACTGATGTTGATCTCTCAAAAAGGTAATCCTGGACTCCCAATCCCAATGGGAGCTTTCCTTTAGATAGGACATTATTTTCAGATAACAAATTCAGACAGTTTCTAGCAATTGAGGTATTATGATTATCCATCTTCTACTTAGGAAAACTTTCATATGAGCTTCTTGAACAATTGCATGATTTTTGTCATAGAAAGTCCCACTACAAGAAGAAAAAAAAATCCATTTATACTCATGAAGTCCCTAGTATTACTTATGAACCACACAGGTAATTGAGATTCTCTTTATGCTAGATTTATGATCTGATAATGAGGTTGGGATAGGAAATGCTAGATTTTTTTTATGTGACAGAAAGATAATATGAACCTCTACATGAAAAACAATATCAATTGTACTCTTTTTTTTTAATAGAAGAAGAGAAGCATACAAACTATTCCTACGGTACACAGGATGTGTAGTAAAGGAAACAGAACATTAAGCAAAAAGAACACAAATCTAAAAATTCCGAAAATGAGGGGATAAAAAGACCACTCATTGCAGTCATCCAATCAAGCAAAGTAAGCAAGAAAAACCGTTTCAGTTCAATGATAGAATGTTCCTCCCCCTCATAAGTTCTAAGATTCCATTCTTGCCAAATAGTTCACATGATATATTGTGGAATTTCTCCCCAAATTATATGCACAAGAGCTGTGAAGGAGCAAGTGATCCGCCGATTCCCAACTGTTCTTGCACATCCTGCTCAAATTATCCAAAGTGAGAATCTTTCCCCTAGCAGCTGTCCAAGTAAAAAAGGCCACTCTAGAAGGAGCTTTCACCCTCCAAATACTTTTCCAAGTGAAGGCATGACTTCTTCTAGTCTTTAGGGCCCTATAATAAGTCCCTAATACTACTTATCAACAACATAGTTAATTGGAGCTTGTCTGTGGACTATATTTATGGTCTAGTTTTGTAAATGGGGGAGAAATTTAGAGTCAAACCTACTACTAGAACCATTTTACTCTTAAAAATCCCTAATACTAATTATTTTAGGAGTGGATTCATATTAATTCCTATAGTTTAAAGTTTTCAAAATAACCCTTAAGTTTAACATTGTTACAAATTAAGCCATATAGTTTTATTAGTTTCAACCAAACTCATCTTTTAAACTGTATCAATTTAAACCCTAAATCAAACTCGAAAAATCAATATGCAAATCAAATCCAAAAAAGTTAAGAGTTTAAAGTGATATGATTTTAAAAGTTCAGGGTTTGATTAGAAACTAGCAAAACTTTAAGATTTAACTTGCAACAATATGAAACTTTGAGGTTTAATTTAAATCTTTTGAAACTACCCATAAAAATAGTCATTAAAGTATAATTTACCCAAACATATGGTCATGCTTGTTTTTATTGTTGTATCAAGTAAGGAAACAAAATGATGTTTTCTAATATGCTTTCCATGTATTAAAAAGAAGTAAACGAGCAGCATATTGAAGGAGATTAGCTTATACCACTTTACTAGCATATCTGTTTCAATCCTACATTGAATATTTCCCATTGCTTGTAATCCTACATAGGTATTGGGGTAATGGAAAAAAGGGACAATGAAATGTACGGAACACTCATAGAAAGCACATGTACAAAGGCACTCTTTTTTTTTTTTTTACACGGGAAATCCTCATTGAATCGAGGGAAAAAACTACGGGCACAAGCTAGTCAATTCTCTCACTATATTGGCAAAATTCGCTCTATAGCACAATTTTAGAAAAATATTAAGAGAATAGCACACAAACAAAGTTATTTAGTTATGTAGCACATTTTTGAAACTTGAGTTTGTCAAACTCGAGTTCCAACTCAAACTCAAACTCAAGTTTGACAAAAGTTTTAAGCAGTATGCACCCGTACTGATTGGAACTCAAGTTTGTCAAACTCGAATTCTAGCCCAAACTTGAGTTTGACAAACTAAAGTTCCAAAAAATGTGCCACATAACTAAATAACTTTGTTTGTGTGCTATGCTCCTAAATTTTTTCTAAAATATGCTATTTGGCAAATTTCGCCGTCTACTATTTGCAGATTAATATATGAGCCCATATACAAATGGGCTAAAGCTAGCGCCTCTTAACTTGCATATGAATTTTGAAAAGGTTCATAATATATAATGATCTCAACAGAACAGTGATTCAAATATATTATCTGAATGAGGTTCAGAAAAGCATCCATTGCTGCTAGCAGTTTTGTGAGATGGCGTGTTCCTTGACATCAAAAAGAGAAAAGAAAAGCATCCATTGAATATTATATATGCAATATGGACGCTTATGATTGCACCCATAGCGAAGTCCACCAAAGATGCAAAATAAAACAAAATTTCAGTTGATTATAATATTTAATTGCTTATGCAGAGAACACAGTAAAGCTCATTAACAAAACAATTGATATTATACACCAGTTCTAGCATAAACTCAAAAAGCCATTTAACTATGGATTATTGGAGGAGAAAGTATTTCTTATATAACTGGAGATCTAAGAACAAACACCCCAAAATCCTCGACATGTCTGTGTCTGACATGGGCATGCCAGGGACACTCCTATCTTTTGCATGTGCCCTGGTATGTGAGAAGGAAATATATATATATATATATATATATATTTTTTTTAAATTCCTTTGACTTTATATAGGTGTTTATTTTGAAAACTTAAGATAAACACAAAAATACACCTAAAAATAAACATAACATACCTAAAGATATCAATTATTTATTTATTTATTTATCATATCTTAACGGTGTTGTATTCTAATTTTTCAAGATTTTTTGTGTTGGGGAGTGAGGATGCCAGGCATTCAAGACTAACACATTTTATTTTTATTTGAGCTAATAATATGCAGGCTCACAGTGGACTTTGTTTTACATGACTAATCCACTCATCATACCAAACACTCTCTCTCTTTTCTTTTCTTTTTTCTTTTTTTTTCAGAAGGTGAAGGAGATGAACTCAACCAAGCTTCTTCTCAACAACAACAACAAAAACCAAAAAAAATAAAATAAAATAAAACACAAAGCTATATAGTCCTATATCAGAACTTTACTCCTGAGGCCCAAAAAGAAAAGGCTTAAAGATGGGGGAAAACTGCTCTTATATGGTCTAATTAAGTTCTGATATATGGTCTCACAATAGAACCCACTAAGAAAACTAGATCAGCATACTTAGATTCAATCCAACGTTAATTTGGGCCATTGAAATATATGCTACAATCGAAGGCATGCCAAGGCCCAAAACAAAAAATGGGAAGTGATACATTTTGAATACCAGATTTTGAGTGACACTTACAGAGTTGGCTTTCCTTAGATGGTACAGAGCTTCGTTCCTAAAGCTTGTAATTTCTATGATCTGCAGTGAGTCTCCCAATTTAATCCCTGACTAAAGACCTTGATTCTAAAAGTCTTATTAAGAGAAAAGGTTCAATCAAGTATCAAACCAGATGTGTTCCACTCCCTAATGGCTTCGTTTCTATTGGATAGATCCACACCACAGCACAAGTAAAGCTTAATAAATTATTTTTTAAAATTGAGTGTTTTTTTTATGGCCTATGTTCACTTAGAAAACTCTTGAGGGCTACATCTTCATTTTATGAGAGTGCAGTACATCTGTATTACAATGATCCCAAAATGGGTATATATAGGAGGCTAAATTCTAAACTAACCATACACTAATTATGTTTAATAGACTTCTAGATTTTTAGTACAAGTAGAAGGCTAGACTTGCACACAAAATAAAATTGAGCTTAAGCGTATGGCCTAATATATCTCTAACATTTGTTTTGTGTTTTTTGCAGTGGAATTGACAGAACTTTGTCGGCCATCTAAAAATGCAGGTTTGAATTGTTCGCTGCTACAAAGCTCATGCGTCCAAATGCAAGGAACCTAAGCACAAAAAGACAAGAAGGTATGCATAGATGGTAACTGCTTTATGTTCATGGAAATTAAGGACCTTCATTATTCATAGATTAGGACAAATAGCAATGACTTTTCTGTATCAAAATTCATCATGATCCGTAAAAATAGCCACCGATTCTTTTAACTAAGACGCAACTTATGATTGCACCGAAGATACAGTACTGAAGTCTGAAGATGACTGCCACATGCAACTTTCAAACCCTTAATAGTTCTTTCATCCATATTGCATCCATAATGATCTCAACAGAACAGTGATTCAAATATCATATCTGAATAAATTTCAGAAAAGCATCCATTGAATATTGAATATGCAATATGCAGTACTGAAAGCTGACTGTCGCAAAATAAAACAAAATTTCAGTTGATTGTAATATTTAATTGCTTATGCAGATTCTAACACAGTAAATCTTACTAACAATGCAATTGATATTATACACCAGTTCTAGCATAAACTCCAAGCCATTGAACTATGGATTATTGGAGGAGAATGTATTTCTTATATCACTGGAGATCTAAGTACAAACACCCCAAAATCCTCGACATGTCTGTGTCTGACATGGGCATGTAAGGACACTCCTATCTATTAGCATGTGGCCTGGTATGTGAGAAGGAAAAATATAATTTTTTTATTTTAAAAATTTTCCTTTGATTTTATATAGGCGTCTATTCTTAAAACTCAAAATAAACACAAAAATACACCTAAAAATAAACATAATATACCTAAAGACTACACATTTTATTTTATTTGAGCCAATAATATGCAGGCTCATAGAGGACTTTGTTATACATGACTAATCCATTCATCAAACCAAACTCTTTTTTTTTTTTTTTTTTTAAGAGGGTGAAGGAGATGAAGCGATGAACTCGGTAAAGCTATATGCCTCTATAACAACTTAACTCCTGAGCTGACCACTGATTAAACCGCTGCACTTACAAGACACGTTTCCAAGGCCCAAAAAGAAAGAACTTAAAGATAAGGGAAAAACTGCTCTTATATTGGTCTAAGTAAGTTCTGAAATTGGACCTCACAAGAGAACCCACTAAGAAAACTGGATCAACGTACTTAGATTCAATCCAACATTAATTTGGGCCATTGACAAATATGCTACAATCAAAGGCATGCCTAAGCCCAAAACAAAAAGGAGGGAAAAATAGTGTAAAGCTGGTAATCTGTAGTGTAAAGCTGGAATTGGTGATGACGCTGCTTGGTTCCTAAGCCATTGTGAATCCAAAATTTTGAGTGACATTTCAGAGTTAGCTTTCCTTAGATTGACAGAGCTTCATTTTCTAAAGCTACAATTTCTTAAGTGCAGAGATTCATTTTCTAAAGCTACAACTTTAAGAATCAAGGGCTGTGAGTTAACAGAACTTTGTTGGCCATCTAGAAATACAAGTTTGATTTGTTTTCTGCTAAAAAGCTCATGCGTCTAAATACAAGGAGCCTAAGCACCAAAAGGGAAAAAAGGTATGTATATTTGTGTATAAGGCAACTGCTTTATGTATTTTCAGCCAATTCTATTCTACTTCCCTCCACTCCCCCACCCTCCCCCCTCAATTCAAATAGAGCCTAAGGGCTCTCTTTTTTTCAAAACAAAATATGGCACCAAAATTATAGGAGCACCTTAATCTGGGCCCTGTGCTGTGGATAAGTATAACCGCAGAGACAAAGTGTGCCACAAAAAAACTGTTTATGTGAGTAAGGTATCTCTGGTTAGCAAAAATTGACACATTAACTTCATATAATAACAACACTAACAATCAAATATTACAGCAGCTGTTGTCTCATCACTGCTTTATCTTAATAGCAATTTCATAACAAAGTTTTCTTGCATGTCAACTGAGACATTTTGCCAATTACCAATTATAGAAGATGTATTCCCAAGATGCTGCTACTGATTTCTTACTAAGAGCACGATGCTTGGAAGTGCATGACTTGTAATTAAATATCAAATGAGAGATACATAACTCTCACACAAATATGTCAGAATCCACATGTAAGGCTACCCAACCACATGAGTAGGTAAACAAGACCTACATATACAAATTCATAGTGCAATGTCTGTACAATTTTCAAGCAAATTGATCCACCCACTTTTTTTTGAAGTACTATTTGGGATCAATGATCTTGCTGCCTAGAATCTCAAATTGATACCATGCTGTGAGCTGGATGGGCTTTATAAAACTGAGTACCATTAGACCAAAAGGAACAAGTTAATTGGAGCCTATACTTGATCTGCCATGGTCACATAAGCAGGTCATCAAGAAATGGGGTGCTGAATGGTAGCTTGATGAGCCCAGAGGCCACTAGGATTGACAAAGTCCAAATCGGTATTACCCATTGAAACACAAACATGAGGAAATTTTTTCCTGAAAATAGCAAAAGTATTAAGGCCAATCTTTTGCAGAATATATCAGCTTTTTAGGATATAGATTTTTTTTTTTTCCTGAATCAATAGCAATTTGTTTTCTGATGAAATATTTGGGACATTCTTATTTATATTGTTGCATTTTATATTCTTTGTTTAAGTTGATTTTCTGTGGTCTATTAGTTGTGTACTTAACTTGCACCTCAGCTAGCAGCCTTCAATGAATTTCAGATCATTACATTGCACAACAGAGCAGTCAGAGACAACATTTATCAAAGATTCAAACATCTTACAAATGTAGCTATATACAATGAGGATGACTGATTTATGAAGTTCCCTTCCCCCTCCCCTTCGGCCAAAGCTTAAAAACAACAACAAAACCCTAGTCCCTATTTTTTTGGGGTCAGTTATGACTATGGATCTTTAACAAATTAGTCAAGATCGGCCAAAATTTACATGTTGATTTTTTTTTTTTTT